>NW_015113505.1:407971-469656 GCF_001443285.1 Poecilia latipinna
ATAAAAAAAAGCCCCCCCCCCCTTGCATTTTTTCCCATGGGGTGGGTTTTTTTTTTTAAAAAGAACCCCCCCCCCCCCCCCCTGGCTTCGTTGTAGCATTTTTTGTTCTAACCAAATATTCCAACTTCTACTTACCAGACAGGTACGGCAGCTCTCTATATTGTTTATACACATTACTTAGACTGAAAACACGCTAAGTCCTCGTGTTGAGAGTTTAAACAAACGCTGAAGTTGATCCGTGGAGACGGCATGACAGTTTAGCTTGTTGCTCCACGTAAGAGCTAACTAGCCACCAGTTAGCTAAGCAGTGTCAACTGTCGAAACCTGCCTCTGCTTTTAAAGCTGCTTAGTGGTTGTTATTCCATCTCTAGTGTAGAACGAAATAAACCTAAGAGACAGCTAAATAAATGCAGGAGTTTTTGTTTCAAGTGACCAATATGGTGAGACGACGGTTAATCTGTTGACAGGTGAGCAGCATGTTGGGTAGCAGCAGTGGATGTTCATTCTGTTAGATTTTGTAGATTCACACGGTCTCTTTATGTTTCACATCGAAAACCTTCAAAGGTATTCAATAACGGGTTCATCTAAGCGGTATTTTGTGATGGCGTTTATTTTTGTCAGCTTCCAACAGATGCTTTATTAGTTAATATTGGTAAACTTGGTGCTAACGGCAGCATTCTTATAATAATTGCTCAGAACATGATTGAGTTATGATAATTT
The DNA here is from genome assembly GCF_001443285.1 of Poecilia latipinna. Classification (NCBI taxonomy): domain Eukaryota; kingdom Metazoa; phylum Chordata; class Actinopteri; order Cyprinodontiformes; family Poeciliidae; genus Poecilia; species Poecilia latipinna. Next base: position 408,692 of record NW_015113505.1, read on the forward strand.
CCTTTTTGTAAAAAAGAGAAATCCAAACTTTTTGAGCATAATGTGAAAACACATTCGTCAAGGTGGTCACCTACTTGCAAGGTATTCATAACCTTGAAAATGTGTTCAACTGTAACCACAAATTTGACTGTGTTGTGTTTTGTTTTGTTTTGTTTTATGTGCTCAACCAACAGAAGATGGTGTATCATTGAAGTGGAAGGACAATTACACACGCTTCTACAAAATAACTGTAATGTGGCATTTTACATGCTAATCTAATATGTAGAGTCTCGCTGCAGATTCAAATAACTTTCCTCAAAATGCTAAAAGTCACAGTGATGGAATCACAGATGAGGAAAGAGAAAAGAAAACAACGTTGCAACTGAGATTCACATCACAACATTTCAATATTACGACCTTGATACGACCAAAATGTAGCTTATTGGCCTCTAAGCAAAACATGTTTACTGGGAAACTAACCCTGAATACACCACACAAAGGTCAAACATGGCCTCATCATGATGCAGGTCAGAGTCGATAGAAAGATGAACAGTTAAATATGAGACAATCCTGGGAAAAAGACCTGTTAGAGGTTGTCAGAGTTGAGTGGAGGTTCACCAAGAGGGACTGTGATAACATTAACATCACACCTGGACCACAGTAATTACTAATGTGATCATTTATTTCAGGGGTGTCAAACTCATTTTTGTTTTGGGCCAAATGAAGATTATGAATGCTCTTAAAAGGCCGGTTGTGCCAGAATGTATTGATAAAACTTGAACATCTTTTCAGTCCCTTCAAGATTTTGTGATTCTTTTTGTGATTTTTTTTTTTTTGCAATAACAATCAAAGTGTTGATGGTACTAATTTGGAAATATTTGCGATATTTACCCTTACTTATGACAGTAAATGTGACTTTTATTACTCGCTGAATAGACCATAGACTGTAATCTGACATCAATTAAGGCTGAGACAGATGTTTTGATACAAGTAAGAAAGTTTTTGGCAACTTTTGAGAAAAATCTCCAATAAACTCCCAATTATTAGCGCAAAAAATTGGAGGGATTTGTTGATTTTACATGAATTTCCACAAAAATTCTCAAGAAAATGGAGGGACTGATTGATATAATTTGACAGTAAACAGATAAAAACTGCATTGACTTGATTGATAACATATTTAAGCTCACTTAGTGTTTACTCTAGAATCTAGAGGGCCACATGAAAAGCTATGGCGGGCCAAATTTGGCCCACGGGCCTTGAGTTTGACACATGTGATTTATTTGATCAATATTCGCTTTATCTGCATTGCTCCTAAAGGCTGGGATCTTAAATGGAGTGAGTGTTGAGCCCCAGTGAGATGACTGACCAGGGCAACAACAATCACAACATCTCCTGCAACCCCTTCGTTGCCCTCTTCACCTCACTGGCTGATGCCAAGCAGTTTGCATCAAGCCAAAACCCACAACAGCAACCGCAAACTTCTAAACCACCATGTGAGTAGAGTTAAAAGTCAGTCCATTACAACATCCACACACTGAATGTATAGTTCAGAACTGTTTGTTGCGATGTGCCTTCCTGATATGTTGGATAAAGGTAATAAACATGTTTTTATGTATTTATTTTGAAGGATAAAATACATTATTTCGTCCTCGTTGTCTCAGTGGAACAGTTTTAGCTGAACCTCCATGGAGCTTCAGTACATAGAGGTTTTCTTCAGTATTCCTCTACTTTTAAGAGATGTTAGTTGTTTTGACCTTGCTGGGTTCCTCAGTTCATCTCTGCTGTTTCTTCATTAAAAAAAAAAAAAAAGTCACAGCAGGTTTTAGCAAAACATTTGCAGCATCTGTTGTTTATGCCAGTTGTTCACTAGTAATAATAATCCAGACTAATCAAATAAAGCCCCAGTTTTTATGATGTAATTTCATCAACTGGTAAAAGTTTAATATCTTTACTATCTTGTTTTACTGTAGAATTTCTCGACTGGAGGGATAATTGTTTTTTATTAAAAATTTTAAACTATTTATTTATTTATTTATTTATTTATTGACCTACTTCTTTTACATACACACTTACCACTTGCATAAATGGATTTGAAGGTTTTAATGATTCATTTTAACTGTTTTTTTTTTTTTTTCACCTGGTGTGAAATTATTGTACAAGGTGCAATTTCAGTGAATTTTATAAACAGGAGTCGAACGCACAAGTTTCAGTCTATTGTGCATTTTCTCTTATCTGCATAGGAACAGGGTAAAATATATTCACATTTACCAATATTTGCTTAAATTGTCCTTCACCCGGTCTCAGGCTTTCTAAAGGCATCAAATTTATTGAAATTGTCGAAACAAATAACCAGCGAAACAGAAATGTGACTTTTTTGCAGAGATTATGTGATGCTCTTAAAGTATGAAGTCACATATCATAAACACTTGAAGACTATTAATGAGTAATAATTTAAGCTTCCAAAGCCAATACAATCTTTTCATCTGACCTCGCTCTGTCTGCTGCCGCAGCGGAGGACTCGGGAGGAAGCCACTCAGAGTCGGAGGTTTCCGCCACCGACAGCGTCGACGACAACGACTCCATAGCAGAAATCAGTCGCTCCTTCCGGTCCCGGCAGGAGCTTTGTGAACAGCTCAATGTCAACCACATGATCCAGAGAATATTTCTGATCACACTTGATAACAGTGAGTACAAGCTGATTATTTTGAGGTAAAGTTTGCTGGGTTAAAACACTCGCAGCCTGGTGTTCTGATATTGTGATGAATATGTCAGAGGGTCAATGCTGTCTGGCAGCTTTTAAGTGCGTTTGCCTTTAAGGTGACACCAGTTGGTAAAATCTTCTAGTATTTGGAAGATGTGTTTTATCCAAAAACCAAGGGGTACTTAGCAATTAGTGTGTCTTACTTGGTATTAACCATAGCAGCATCTCAGGAAACTCCTCGGTTCTGAGATCACGGTTGCTGAGGTAAGTTCGTCTCAGTTGGACGATTTTCCAACTGAGACGAGACACGTTTGTCAAATGCAGTTAAAAAGTAAATCAGTTGAATATTGCCAGTAAAAGATGTTTTACTTGGAGGTCTTTCTTTCACATGAAAAGCGGAGAGTTGAAAGCGAGAGGCTTTGCTGATGACAAGACTGATCATAAATAGTTGCAGGGTCTGTTTTGCTCTGGGGACGTTCTTGGATGCAGCTCATTATCTTTTAAAAGCCAAACTTTCCAGGCAGAAATGAGTCACCACACTTACAGATGACACAAAGACCTCCACCGCTGCATGGCCTTGCTGTGAGCTGGCTGGGTCTCTCGTCACACAGACTGTTAAAAAATGAGTCATGATGTTCAGAAGATGTATTATAGGACCCCCCCCCCCCCCCCCCCCCCCTCAATGCCACCTGCTGTCCTCGCACATTTCCTGCACGAGCGAGTCTTCACCTCTGTGTTGTAAGTAGATGCTGTGCTTTTGGTTCCTTTGTGTTTTATATCAGGAGTCCTGTTCACCACAAACCAAAGATGCTGGACCAGATGGAGATATGACAACCAAACCATGATTTGTTACTAGACAAAATGGACTTTTTTGAGCTTTATATCATGTTAGGATGTAATTCCCTCATCAAAAACATACCTGAACGTTGCTTTGAGGAGTCCTTGAACCTCCCGTGGCAACCATTCAGGGGCTCCTAATGGTGCGTTCACACCAAACGCGTTTTGAGCATCAGGCGCGTCGGATACAGCTATATTGCAAAGTCAAATTTCTTTTAAGTTATGTTTGATACAGCATTTTCATAACAACTAAAGGCAATAAATTACTTGACCGTCTTATAGAATCAGACTATGTGCCTGGAAAATACATAGCACCGCCCCTTAAAGCCATATTCTGACCCTGTTATTTGATTTTTTTTTTTAGTCTTATTGGACCAGGTGATGTTTTTCCAATCTGGTAATATTTTGTTAGCATGTGTGAATTATAGCCTCATTTCCTGTTCTTGGCAGACAGCAGTAGCATTGGGTGTAGGCTTCTGCTGCTGATGGATCAACTTCTCCTCCAGGTTCATATCTTGTAATCATTCGTTCTTTGAGCTTGTGAAACTTTTTTCTGTCATCTCAAACCAGTTTGTCATTCTCTGACATCTGATATCAACAAGGATTTTTTTTTGTCCACAAAACTGCAGACTTTTTTTGGATCATTCTCTGTAAACCAGAGAGATGCTCAAGGCCTCTTGAATTCTACATCTTGATGCTTGAATGAGTTGATCTGCTGCCAAAATATCTAATAAAAAGGCCAGTCAGTGCAGCTTATTATTGAGTGTGGGGGTAAATTTGATTTACTTCTGGAATAAAGTTGTATTTGGCTTGTTTTATTCTTTACTTTATGTCAAGTTTGAAATATATCACATATTTTAATTTTGGGATTTCTTTTGTTCACACCAGGCGACCCCAGTCTGAGAGGAGGCAATGGGATCCCTCCTCGATGCGTTTACCTGGAAGAAATGGCTGCAGATCTTGACGGCCAGGATTGGCTGGATAAGGACAACGTAGAGCAGGTTAAAAACCATGTTAAAAATTATATGTAGCACAATTTCTAAAGATATGTTTGCATTCCAGCATGAAATTTAAACTGCTTCAGTTTAAATTTCTGGTTTATTCACGGCTTTTCTTTTTAACTATTATTTTATATACAGTGTGTGCTTTTATTTGCCACCTGTTTGCTACTGTAGACCAGGAACTACCTTACTGAGGGACAAAAACTATATTCTAGTCTAGGCTAGTCATTATTACATATCCTTTTGGTAGTTTTTCATGAATTATTGACAAAAACCACAGAAAATATCATCTGATCTAATTAGAGTCTGCTGAGTTATCCGTTCCAATTTAATTTTGGGAGATTGTGATCAGCCGATACTTACATGTGGAGCCAATTTTATCCACCGATTTATCTCTGCATAGGTCCAGAAATCAGCGACTGTCCTCTTCTCCTGTGCCGTGAGAGAGGTTTGACTGACAGGCCGGCCCACTGGGTCATGTCTGCACATTTGTAGTTAATAATAGTCACCCCACTGTTGCCATTTGATGACTTTCTTGCTATGTTAGCAACATTTCAGGCATAAAAATGTGTATGGGACAAAATTTAAGATCGCCGGGTTAGCATTTTTAAAGATCGGTAATTGATGATCAGTCAGAAAAACTGCAATTCGTGCACCGCTAAATCATACATTATTTTGTAACAATGTTTAAGCAGCACTCTACTTCCATTGATTTTGATTCAGTTTAGAGAACATTTCGTTTTGTAGCAGTGTCTTTCGCCTTAGAAACATGAATGAAATGAGCTCTGGGGTGCTTTTGCTTCCCCTGTAGGCCCTGTTTAACCGCCTGCTGCTCCTGGAGCCAGGAAACCATCTCATCTACATGACCTCCTGCAGTGCAGTGAACCTGTCGGCTGACCGGGACGCTGGAGAGAAATGTGCCATCCCTTACCTCTTTGCTTCTTACCAGAGGGCAAAGGAGGAGGTACACTTTTTTTTCCTTTAAAGAATATTTACTCAAACTGGAGCATAAGCATCATCCATCTTCCAAAGTAACTTGATGAATTCCTTTCTGTCTTTGCAACCAGTTGACAAAAGTCCCAGAGAAATTACACTCATTTGCCATACGCTGCAAGAACCTTACGGTGTCCAACGCGCGCACCGTTCTGCTCACCCCAGAGATTTACGTCAACCAGAACGTCTACGAACAGCTTCTGGACTTGTGGCTTGACGGTTTCAGAGCAGCACGTAGGTCCATCTTTGGAGCTAAGAGTCCTGACTATCAGTTTTACTTTCATCTGCGCTCAGTAAAATATTCTTTCCACACACTCCCGGTGTTTCAGGCTCCGAGGACGTGATTGTGTTCCTGGAGGAGGTCCTTGCTGGCATATTCTCTGACCAAGAGGTGCGCACCTTTGAGGAGGTGATAGTTCCGGTTTTTGATATCTTCCAGGGGCGCGTCAAAGATTTGGACCTTTGCCAGCCTCTACTCTACTACTACCTGGATGTTCTCCTCTATTTTTGTCACAATAAGGACATCGCCAAGGTCAGAAGACAAAACCAGACATGTAATCTGAGCCACATTTTCACGAGGCCGTCCTTTAGCGTCATCCCGTCCGTTCCTCTTTGGTGTTTGCAGGTGTTGATGGAGCACATTCAGCCCAAAGACCCAGCTAATGGTCTGCAGTACCAGAGCAGCCTGCTGGGGGTGATTTTGAACATATCCTGCTTGCTGAAAACTCCGGGTGTCGTAGAGGGCCATGGCTACTTCCTGAACCCTTCTCGCTCCAGTGCCCAGGAGACAAAGGTCCAGGAAGCCAACATTCACCAGGTATGTGGCCGTCATCAGTTTGCTTTGCTGGCATTTTTACGAGAAGGAAACTAAGCTTCGCCAAATTCTTCTTGTTGCAGTTCATGGGTCAATTTCATGAAAAACTGCACCAGATCTTGAGGAGCTTGCTGCAGCCGGCCGGTGAGACGCGCCACTTGCTGCTGACCTGGCTTGGCCGCTGTCTGGAGGCGAACGTGGGTCGTGCTAAGATATGGGCCAACCAGGTGCCAGAGCTCTTCTTCCAAATGTACGCCTCCGATGCGTTTTTCCTCAACCTGGGGGCCACTCTGCTGAAGCTGTGCCAGCCGTTCTGCAAGCCCCGTTCACCCAAGCTGCTAGCCTTCGACCCGACATACTGCTGCCACAAAGACCTGAGCGAAGAAGTCCGGCGTGATCGCAGCATCCACGCAAGAGGTCATTATATGAGATGTCAAGGTTTTCATACTCTGCCTTTGGAGCTTTTCACGCTCATGACCCGTCACAACAACAAACTTTAATGGATTTAATTGGAGTGTTATGTGACAAACCTACACAAGCAAGCACATAATTGTGCCGTAGAATGAAAAAGATGCAACAAATATTTACACCGAAGCACACAGCAGGCAAATGCGACCCAAATCCACTTTTTTTGCTCATATGTCACCTATATCTGACACGTCACGGCAGACTGAACAGCCCAGTTCTGATCTTTCCATCCCAAAACAAAAAGTATCAGGCCTGTGCCACTTGAATATGTGGTACTAATTCGACTACTTAGTCGATTGTTTTCAAAGCGTATGCAGCGTAAACAGTCACGTCGCATTTTATATGACTTTGGGTCGTAAACCATTCACACACAAGTGTTGTTGACATCTCATTTAATTAGTAGTATGAAGAACCACGCAAAGAAAAAAAAAAGTATTTTAGTGGCTGGAAGTGAGCATCAAGACCTGCTGCACAAACACAGCCAAAGACACTCACATCCACACAGTCGGGCCATTTGGCAAACTGGGGTTAAGTGCCTCGCAAAAGTCAAGTATCTGTTTTTATTGGTCTATTTATTACATATAATCTTCTCTCATAAAATACAAAAAGGTTTGTGGTTATAAAGTTACAAAATATGAAAAAGTTTTAGGGGTGTGAATATTTTGTAAAGCACTTTATGAATTTGTTTCGGTGTAGCGAACGCCTGCAGTGTTTGAAGGAACAATTGTTAGCATTAATACTAATTACCGAGTAAATATTCCTTTCACAGGTCTTGAGAAGGAGACCTGCTTGACTCCTTTGCCCCTTCAGCAGCAGGTGGAGTCTGCACAAACCTACAGCCTGCTGACTGAAAACCTCGTCTTCACGCAGCTCACCCTGCATCTTGGCTTTCACCGGTACGAATCACTTGACGGCAATCTCCCAGTTTTATAGAAAACGTTTTCATTCTTATCAAACCCTGTACTTGTGTGGCGTGTGTGTGTGCGTGTGTGTGTGCGTGCGTGTGTGTGTCCGCCCAGACTCCATGAGCAGATGGTCAAGATGAACCAGTCGCTCCATCAGCTCCAGGTGACCTGGCAGGACGCCCAGCGCGCGGGCAGCCCGCTGTCCGAGCAGCTCCTGGAGCAGTTTGAGCGTCTGATGATCGTGTATCTGTCAACCAAAGCTGCCACGACGCAGCCCGCCATGCTGCAATGTTGCCTTAACCTGCAAGCTTCCACTGCTGCTCTGCTTGTTCAGCTGAGCATGGGAAACCAGGGGCCCGAACATGTAGCACTCAGCTTTCCCCTGGCATCGCAGCACAACACCATGCTCTGCTACGTACCAGGTATGTCAGAGGCTTGGCTGAGGGATAATAAAATACATTTTAAAATGGTTGCAGCTGTTTGTGTAATGTGGCTGTGGTTAGTTACTCAGAATACGCTCATTGAGAAAAGCTGAAAGTCCCTGAACACAACAGTCGCAAGTAACCCTGGGCTGTTTTTATTTTTTGTCAGAGTTTTTTGCAGAAAACTTGGGAGACTTCTTCATCTTCCTGCGCCGCTTTGCAGAAGATATCTTGGAGACTTCCGCAGAAAGCCTGGAGCAGATCCTTAACTTCATAACTGTCTTCATGGGAAACGTGGAGAAGTGCGTGACGATTATTTTAGTGATCGATTACTCTGGCGATTAATTGATGAATCGCATTTGAAAAAATTTGCCACAGTCTGCAGATTTTTCATGTAGCCACTTAAGCTTATTTTACATAAAAATACAAATAATTAAAAACATTCATTCCTTTTCAAGTAAGAAAACCAAAATGTTCTTGCCTAAAATGCAACAAGAAGATTCCTACAGTGAACACTTGATCATCTGTAGCAAAGGATGCATCTGCAGCTAAATAGATCCTTCTAACATCAGCGTGTGAAAATCTCAGGCCTTTCTGCTTGACTTGGCATCAATACAATGTAGAGCTGATTTGTTGACTGTTTTTATAAGTTAACTGATTATTAATAATTGGATGCAAAAGGTGCTTAACAAGAGATTTTTACAGAATCTGGTCTAGGTGAAGCTAAAACTGCCACTAGAGCAGTTCTGAGTAGAACAGGTTTAAAGAAAAGCATATATATTTTTTATCTTAAATGCAATATATATATGTATACATTTTTTCTACCACTTTTAATTATTGCTCTGAGTGTGTTCTTGTAGCAAATTGACTTTTTTTTTTGACTAAGCGTTTCAGCCCTATATTTATCTTTCAACCTGTCTCTGTGATCCCCCATGTTTGAAATGCGAACCAGGATGAAGAATCCCCATTTAAGAGCAAAGCTTGCAGAAGTGTTGGAAGCCGTGATGCCTCACATGGAGCCGCTGGCTCCTGGTGCTTCTCAGCCCATCATTTTCCAGAGGGAGAGAGTTTTCTGCTCCTACGTCCACGCACCTCAGCTGGCTGAGGCCCTCATCACTGTGTTTGTCGACATTGAATTTACAGGTGGGTCAAAGTTCATTTCTTAGGGTTAAATTTGTCCACGTCGTTTATCTAGCGGAACCTGCTCCTGATACTGTGTTTCCGTCATTACTACTGATTTTAAACAATTATTTAAGACTACGATTAAATCAGCCTCGTCTAAAAAGACAGGTCAGAGCTGAAAACAAGATCTGGATCAAAGTTTGATGTTTCACATAGATTAATTGCGTGAGTTTACCTGTGAGTTCTACTGAAAGTATGAGAATCTGCTTGGTGTAAAACAAGCAGAGTTTAGCTTGTTAACTTTCTTTCCATCTTTACCCAGGTGACCCTCATCAGTTTGAACAGAAATTCAACTACAGGAGACCGATGTATCCTATTCTGAAGTACATGTGGAGCAAAGACAGCTACAGAGAGAGCATCAAGGTGAATAAACAAACGATGTCTGAACCTTAGGTATCTCAATGCTTTGCCTTTTTATGTAAAGGGGTTGGTATTTCTTTATAACTAGAAACCTGGATGTTTTTCTGACTTTGAAGTGTTCTTGTATGATTTCCAGTTTGCTGTCCCAGTATAGCATCTTTGATGTTTCACAGAATATTAGTTTGTGATTCAACTCAGTTTCGCTTAGGTTTAGTTCACTTTACCTATGCATTAAAAGTGAACTCTATTTTATTCATAACTCTTCAGCTATGTTTAATATGATTCCATTCAATTCAGCTCAATTAAGACAGCAGGAAAGGCGAACATCATGGCTGGGATAACAGCGTGAAAATACACTTTAACTTTCTTGCTGACGTTCATGACAGACATTGGTGTAAAGCTTTCAAAGATAATGCAGAGTTGATGATCTGGCCGGCTTTTAATTTGAAAATATAGATGTTTGGTCACAGAGCAGGTGAACTCTGACAATCTATTTTATAATTTTAAGGTTAATTCCAGAGGAATAAAAAACTTTAACCAAGAATAAACAAAGGGGTGCAAAAACATCTTCTTCTAGTTCAGTGAAGTTTCTTAAATTTTTCAATGTTCTGAACAAACTAAAAAGTAAGAAAGCTGTTGGTTAAATGGGAGTATGAATTAAAATGCTTCTAATTCCATGTTGGGTTATCTGCTTTTTTCATGCTTGTTTCAGCATTTGGCAAACTATGCATCCGAGAACCTGGAGGCCATGAACCCCCCTCTGTTCCTCAGGTTCCTCAACCTGCTCATGAATGATGCCATCTTCCTATTGGATGAGGCTATCCAGGTGGGACCGGTGGAGATTAATTCTCAACATACAACACTTGAGGACACATTTATTCCTTGTGTCAAATATGTACTGGGAACCCCGATCATTAGCTGTGATCTCAGAGTAACTAAAGTCAGTTTTTGTTTTTGTTTTCCTGCAGTACTTGAGTAAAATTAAGATTCTGCAGCTTGAGCGGGACAGAGGGGAGTGGGAAAGCCTGGCCCCTGATGCCCGAAGAGAAAAGGAGTCAAGCCTGCAGATGTTTGGACAACTGGGACGCTTCCACAATATCATGTCCAATGAGACTATCGGCACACTGTCCTTCCTTACCTCAGGTCAGGCAGGGAAAAAAAAAAAAAAAAAAAAAACACTGCACAAAATAATAAGCCTTTGTTTTACCTTGAAAATTATTTAAATGTTTAAATAATCTCTCCAAATATTGAAATTATAACATTTTACCTGAAAATGTTAAGAGACATGCACCAAACAACTACAGGGAACGTTTTATAATTCAGTGACACTTGAATAGTTTAGGTAAGTTCAGTTTATTAGTTCACGTAACAGGGACCATGTTCAATAAACTTTAATAAAAGATGCTTTGCACCAGATTTAGCTCATGTTAGTTTCCATCTGCAGTCTCAGAGCAAGAGAGAATGTTGTTTCAGAATTACTTTTAAGTGTTACACCTCGTATCAAATATTACATGCTTTTTTTAAAGAATAATGTCTAAAATAAGACACAGCAAAGAAAGGGGGCACAGTCGAGTTAAGTTTATACTTCTGGCTACTTCCTTTTTAAATAAATAGTTATCTAAATATATATCATGGTAGTTGAAATATTTATAATAAACAAATAAGCCAAACTAAATTAAACATTTACCTCAATTGGACCTTCAGAAAAAATGGTTTGACATTTTCTTTAAAAATAAAATGTTGCTGCCACTGGCAGTATTCTGGGTTATTGACACATTTTTGTTTTTTAGAGTTGGAAAAGAATACATTTTATTTTTTCTTTTTAAGTTTAAGCAACAGAAGATGTGGCTTAACACCAACTGGGAAGACAGTATTTGTATTAAGGGACATCCCACAGTTACACAGGAATCTGTAGCAGCCATTTCCCTCTGTAATTCACTATGAACATCAATGTAAAGGCTGGAAACCACTTATACTGTTGGGCAAACCCCAGATTAGTTAGATTAGCTAAATAGTGTGTTTGGTCCATAATACAGCTTTGGAGGACATGGATGCAAAATCAGGCTGAGATTTTTAAAAATTGTTTGTGACGCTTATTAAAGTGTTAATTTCCTGTTTCAATCATTTTCCTCCAAAACTCACCTAAAAGATCGAAAGATGTGTTGGAATTAGAAATTATTTCAAATAATTGATCCTTCTGTTTCCGTCTCTCGCTCAGAGATCAAGGGCATCTTTGTGCACCCATTTCTGGCTGAGAGGATCATCTCGATGTTGAACTACTTTTTGCAGCACCTGGTTGGTCCAAAGATGGGTGCACTTAAAGTCAAAGACTTCAGCGAGTTCGACTTTAAGCCACAGCAGCTCGTTTCGGACATCTGCACAATCTACCTAAACCTGGGGTATGTCACAAAGATTCCTCTGTCATAAATTGATCTGATAAAGTAAAGAATCTTTTCAATGGTTTTTGTTGTTTTTATTGACACTTTGTTCAGCTTTAAAATCTGTGTGTTTTCTCCATGTGGCAGAGATGGATTTCGAAGTAGAAAGTTAGCTTCTGAGTAAAATTTGAACATGACGCGTTTGTCTTTTGCAGTGATGAGGAAAATTTCTGTGCCACAGTCCCGAAGGACGGACGATCGTATTCGCCGACGCTCTTCTCCCAGACTCTCCGTGTGCTAAGGAAGATCAACAAGCCTGGTGACATGATTGTGGCGTTTGGACTCCTTGCAGATAAAATTAAGGTATCTTTTTTTTTTTCCTGTATTATGACAGAAATATATTTTTTCTAGTGGTCAGTAAAACAGAAGCAGTAATGATTATTTATTTATTTATTTCATGGATCACTTGTTTCTAGTCCCATGCAGACAGGCAGCAACAGGAAGAGGAAACGTATGCAGACGCTCCAGATGAATTCTTGGACCCCATCATGTCCACCCTGATGTTGGATCCTGTTCTTCTTCCCTCTTCTAATGTTACTGTAGATCGTTCCACTATAGCAAGACATCTCCTCAGGTTCGTAACTTCTGAGGGAAAAATCAACACCATGTCACTCATTTGTTTAAATGCCATTTTTACAGTCTTTCCTTTTGTAGATTAGTGATGGGACAGCAGTTCATTTTAGTGTACTCAGTCTCTAGAATCAGTTCACTCAAATGATCTGTTCACCGGGTCAAACAGTTCATTTCTGCAGAGTGAAACAGTTCCTCTTCCTGGTCCGTTCATGTTGTTTCAAAGCACCAGTCCAGCACATTGCGTCGCTGGCTTGGTTTCTGCAAGCTAACTGCTAATGTTGTGTCTTGACTCAGGGATTACACAGTCTGAAAATATCCTGATTCGTGCTGTATATTAACGTACGGTGCTGATTGTGACCAAATTACAAACAAAAATTTGTAATTTTTGTTTGTAATTCTGGTAGAATTGAGGTTAAACGTTTTAACTTTCACTACAGTTTTGACCAACATTGTGACCCTGATTCAAATCGGCATCGGCACACTGTATCACCAGAAAAGCCTAATTTATACGAATGAGCCATTTAGTGGTTTAGCCCCAAAAAGCTCACTATCGCTACACGTTTTGTTTCCTACGGAAGTCAGAATGCTAATATAAAAGCTGGTATTTATTTGGCTGGAGCTGAGGGAAAATTGAGTTGCTACTACAGCTACTTATTGATTTATTTAGTAACGTGATCCACAGACTGGCAGATATTTTTTTCAGACAGCAATCAAATACAAGTTAAAAGCAAAAAGAAACTCTATGCTCACAAACAACATGTGTGGTTGCCTCAGTGGTCCGCTTGCCTGCTCACTGCTCAAGCAATGTGGCTTCATCATGGCACAAACCATGTTGTGCCACAGACAATTCATTCCCTTGAAGGTAGTTGTTTCCCTTGACGCCAGGATTCCCATCCTAGGGCAAAAGGAAAAAAAAATAGAATAGAATAGAGACCTTTCTCTTTCATTGAGGAGAAATCTACTGTATCATCAGCACCAAAAGTTGAAGTGAGAGTTAAAGAGAAAAACACTTAGTTTTTCTATTTTAAAAAACGTCACAAATCTTAATGCTGAAAGGATCTGTAATTTATGTTTCATGTTTACATTTATTTTTTAGATTAAGATAAAGTATAATTTTTGCCCTTCACTGTACTCTAAGTTATGTTTCTGACATTTAATCAACTCTTAAAACTGAATGCAGAAATTGAAAATTGAATCGCTAAAACTGTGACTTCTTGTTATTTATAATGTCGTCTGTGCAGCGACCAAACCGACCCGTTCAACCGCAGTCCTCTCACCATGGACCAGATCAAGCCAAACGTGGAGCTCAAAGAGCAGATCTCACAGTGGTTGGAGCAGCACAGGCAGGACAAGCAGCAGCAGGGGCCCAGCGGCTAGTCCCACAGTGGAAAAAACAGTGACTTCTCCCTTCCTTGTTTTGCTCCTTTGCTTCAGTGGCAAATCCACAGTCTGCTTTCCTCTGTGGATTTCTTCTTACTTCTCTGCTGTAGCTGCTTATTGCATAAGCCCACTCATGCTTAATGGACCCTCTCTGTGACAACAGTCCATGCAAACTTCACTTTAAAATCAATAAACAGCAGCTGTGCTCCTCACAAGGCTCCCTGTCGGGTTAACATTCGCAGGATGGAGGCTGCTTCTGCTTGTGCAGTTATCGCAGTGGGATTTAGAGCCAGAAGCAGCAGTTCAGTGTGAACCTCCTATCTGACCTTTTTACAATGCAAGGTAAGTATTTTAGACAAGTCATGGGTTAATAACATGAAAGCACGAGGTGTTTAACATTTCAAACTGAATTTATCCTTGTGAAGAATACCATACACTGCCTTTAAAGTTCACCAAGACTCCATACATTTGCACCCGTTGGTTAAACGTCACTTGGCAGGCTCTCTGTAAATAAAATTGGCAACGTAACATAAAACTAAACATTCATAGACTCTGATTGATTAACAATAAAGTTCTACTTTTAGGCATTAAAAATCTTAAACGCTGCATTTGACTTTTAACACAGATTATAAGGAAATTTTTTCAAGTGGGGTTTTAAGAAGTCTATTGATCAGTGTGACTTCAGTTTCCTGAATGTGGCATAGGGATTCTCATTGGAAAGTCAAACTAAGAGCAGCTCAGAATGAGGCTTAAGCAAGAGTAAATTTTGTTACAGAACAAATGAAAACATAATTTTGAGCTAATTTGCCAGGATTTTCTTTTCCAGATTCTTCATACTGGCTTTGTGTTCTGTTCATCAAATACAAGTTTTACACTTTCTTCTCATGAGTACTCCACACAACCACTAAAAAGAAAATCTAACTTTTCCTTTAAATATTTTCCTGGTTAGAAAGAAGTCTTCCTTGTTGGGTGGAAGGCCTTTTTGTAGAATAGTAGAGAGTTGGTCTAAAATTAAAATTTTCAGAGCATTTGCCAGCTTTTCAAGACAATCTGGCTGACTAGCTTCACGTGTGAAATTATGGATCACCTCTGTCAGACACCTAGCAGTGGTAACGGAGGACTCCTTAGGTGGTCTTGGCCCAGACAGACAGACAGACAGACAGACAGACAGACAGGAAAATGTGATCCAGATTTTATTTTATGTCATTACTGCAACAGAATCCACTTGCCTGTGTCATCGTCTTGGATATGTTTCTCTGACTTGTTACAGATTCAAGTTATTTCCCTTTACAACCACACTTATTTGAACTAAAACGCAAAAAAAAAAAGAAAGAGCTACTGTTACCTCAGAGTATATGATTCCTTTTCATCCTGTTAAGCAAAACTTACCTGATCATAACGTTTCCTTTTGGGTTTAAATGTAGTGCATTAACATTTGAGCAAACAGTCGATCAGTAGAATTGGTGCCTAAAACCCAGAGCTTTGCTGTAAATCTCAGAAAATGAGTTCCATACCCTTAACATGCACATGCTAATTTGTTTCTGTGAATATAAGCGGCTTTGCAGAAGATTGTTGTAAAGGAAAAGGAGATTACATCTTGTTTGAGTGTGTTTGAGTTAAAGAGCTATAACTCGAGTAGGAGGTGACAAAGTGTGAGGAGTGGCTTTGTTGGCATGCTCTGATTCTGTTTTAAATATTTACCATCCTAATGGTCTTTAAATTACAATGCAATACTTTTGTTTTAAATGTGATTTTAAAAAAAATATTTTGGATGTACAGTATGAATAAGAAATAAACTTATGTAAATTATAAGAGACGTTTAGTGATTCTGTGAATGTATAAGCTTATTGATGTGTGTATGTACAAATTGAGCTTCTATTTTCCAAATATTTTAGCAAATGGAGCAAAAACATTCCACAAATAAGTTTAACATAAACTTTCTGTTTGTATTTTTGAAAATCCTGCGCCTCAAAAGTCAAGATGTTTACAGATTTGGGATGAATTTACTGGTAGCACTTTGACACATGGACTTTTTCCCAACTAGACTTTTTAAAAAATATTTTAACATTTGTTATTCATACAGTTTTTTGAGTGTAAACTTTCATATAAATCTGAAAATCTGGTTTGGTTACTCAATCATATATGTAAACAATATTTTATATCATAGTTGTCTTTGTTTTAGCTAAAGCTAGGAGTTTTATTCTGGTAAAAAGGGAAAACAGCTACTCTGTCTTAAACATAATGTTGACCATGGTAATCATCAGTAAAGGTGCAGAGTAGGTTTTGGCTGCATGTGGTGAAAAATAAATAAAAACCTTGAAACCCTCTTAAGAAGAAAAAAGGTGGTGGCTGCAGACGATCTAAAAAGGCCTGTCTAGACCTGTGGGCCTTTTAACATGTTCAATACTGACTTGACCTGGTGTAATTAGCAGAGGCTATGAAAACACAGCAGATATCCTGTATTTCTAGATATCTCAAACGCTTAACAGTGAAACCAGCAACTGGCAAGAAACCATTCTTCTAATGATGCTGCCACCAGTGAATGCGATGTAGAATGATACACGTGCATCTCAGAAAAATAAATGTCTGAAAAGTTCTTTAGAGGTGTAGTTCAAAATATTTACTTCAGCTAATTTTGATGATTATAGCTTACAGCTAATGAAAACCCAAAATGTAGTTTTCCAGAAGATGATCCCATATAGTCGATAATGGCTTTATTTTTAATATGGAATTGTATGGTGCAATAAAAAGTGCGTTCACTCCATTCACCCAACACTTGATCGTTGCTCCTTTTGCATGAATATCTCCTTCACTGTGACACGGCGGTGTGCAGGAAGCCCAGGTTGCTTTGATATCAGCCGTCAGCTCGTCTCATAAGCTTCATCTTATGAGACGTCCAAGAGGTCTTATGGAGGGTCCAAGATGCAGGACAAGCTGCAGAACAGCAGGTTAGCATGCATGTCTCGTCCCATCTATAGATGGGTTAGGGTTAGGGACATGCACCATAAAGGTGCATAAATGATTAATTTGCTTGATCAATTAAAATCCATACATACTGGCTGGCCAGAAAAAGGCTGATAGTTCTTTATTGCAAAAACATTTTAGGAGAAAGTGGGTATACAGTCGTCTTGTACTGTTTTTCATTAATGTATTACTTTTTTCTTTTTTACCTGTTTTAAAAAAAATACAGGTTGTCTAGTTGTAAAAGAGGGACAGGATAATGGCATTTGGATCACAAGAGATGGATGTGAAATGACAGGAGGAGGACCCTTCCTCTTCTCCAAAAAAGTGCCAGGTGCAGTGTGCAGGATGACTGGGTTGACATTACGTGTTTACTTAGCGTTATATTACCGTTGAAGAACAAAGTATTGTAGTTTAGCCTGGCCACTGCCTTCCAGACCAATTCCACTCGATTCTAATCTTGACAGCTCAGTCTGGGCTTTCTCCCATTGAGTTGGATTGGCTGACTTTCGCCAATCAGCGAACAGAAGAGTTGTGAACGATGACGTCAAATTTTCTGCGCCGTTATAGGCTTATAGCTTGCTTGTAGTTTTAGCAATGGCAGCGGAGGAAGTGAACGAAGCCATTCAGCTGCTAGATGATCGCTGCAGCTCTAGATATTGAATTAACATCAACAGACATCTTGTTCAACTTTGCACAAAAAGCTTAATTTCAAAAGGTCTCTAAAAGGTCTAAATAGCTATGGATGTTGTTTTTTTGCTTTGGTTTTTATAAGTTGCTTTCTAAATAAACTTCAGTTAAATGAGTTTTATTATAAATGTGATTAAAAACAAACATGGTAATTTATTTTGTTCTAAACAGCATTTCCACATCAACTGAAGGTAACAGTTGTAGTATTGTTTGACTTCCCATTTTAAGGGTGGTATTAGATAATTTAATGCAGTTTAATGTAGTTGACCTATTTGGAAAATTTAGGGATTTCCGGTGTTATTGGAGACTTTCATGAAAGTAGATTGTTGATGTAAACAACACAAGCAAAAAATAACAATGAAAGAAGAAAAATATTTTCCCATCCTAAACATGTGGATGGTTGGAAACCTTTGAACTTACCAGTCAGGATTCCAGCTTCAGAAAACTTTTTTTTTGGGGGGGGGGAGATTTCCGATTGGCACCTTGGCAAATCCAACATCCGAGCACAAAAGCAGCACACCGTTTGAAGCTCTGCCAACTTTAATAGTTTTGACACAACCTGCCTTTTATACTCACAATGATTGTTTTGCATTTCTAGTCACTTATTAAACACAAGTGTGGTTTTTAAACATATCTAGCTCTGAATATGCTGTGCCACTAGGATTTTTTGAAACACATTTTACGCCTTATTTAACAATCCGTCCCAGATCAGTGGTTTAAATTTTGAGTTATTTCCCGGGCAAAACCCCTGAACCTGATTAGGATTCAGCCATGCAGATCCTGAATAGGACCGCTAAGAAAATGCATTGTCCGGGTTCTTTCAGTGTCGCCCCGCAACATGCATTACGATGAGCTCGTCAGTGTGAACGGAGCGCTGTGGTAGAGGTTGTTTATGTGGAGTGCTTGGTTAGGGTTCCGCCCACCGAGGTATCTGATCATAGGGGCAGACAGGCAGAGAGGTAAAATGGCGCACAGCTGTCGGTGGCGGTTCCCTGCTCGGCCCGGAGGGAGCAGCAACTCCGGTACCGGGAGGAGAGCGGGCCGTATCAGGGTTACTGCCTTTTTGCGGAGCGTATCGGGAGCCCAGCCAAACGCCGCTGGACTCGGACCCGGGTTTGACGCTGCACTACAGGTTTCTTCGGTTATCAGGAGCAACCTGCAGAAATTTCGGGATGTTTTGGGGGAATCGAGCGACTCTAGCAGCGCAGAGGTAAGCCCGGGACTCAGCCGGGAGCATCGGGTTAGACAGCTCCGAGACACCCGGGCCGGTTGGCGGACCGCTTGGTCCCTCCGAGGAGAGGAGCTAACGGTTACAGCCCCCAAAACTTGTCATTGGAAGGATGCTCGGTTAACTTTGACTGAGCTGCGTGGCCTTTAACTATACTGTAACGTACTGCAGCTGCAAGTTTAGTTAGAAAAAGCACAGGTAGTAAGTTTTTTTTTGTATAGCTCAACCATTTAAGATGAAGGAAAGTTTCTTCTCGGAGGAGAAGAGATGCTACATCCACACAGTTTAGATGGAGCTAACATTACTCTGTTAGCCAAACCACAGCAGAGAAACCCCCGGTGTTGCACTGTTAATTACATCCTAGAGTCCCGTTAACATACGGAACAAATGCAAGTCAATAGGCACCTTACACCTATTTCAGTACTTATGGTTTACTAATTAGATAACTTAAATTGATATAGAGCCGCCAGAGCTCTATATGTTCTCCTGAAAATTCATTCTCACTCACAATGTAAAAGTTGACGTCCCATGTAAGCATTGGTGTTACTGGCCTACTGTTAACTAGCATTTAAACACCCAAATTTAGCGTGTCTGTCTTTGAAGTAAGCATGTAATGCGTAGAAAAAATAACTTAAAGGAAGCGAGAGAGTACAGTTGTGGTTTATGATGAGCTAACGTGAAGTTAGCTGTGTGCAGCGTATTTCTGCACTGGTTGTTCACTTCTCGCTTAACCCGTGTTTAGCTTTCTAGGAGTAAATCATTGGCAGCTAAATAGCCCCGTAGTATCAAAATAAGCTAAAAGGGCTAACTCATTGCATCGAGGTGGTAACCTTTTAGCGACGTTCGCCTGGTTAGCTCGCATGCTAGCTGTTTGTATACCTTAGCCCAAAGTACACCATTATTCTTCTGTCGGAAACGCTGGTGAAGTTGAGTTTTGTACTCAGGAGGTTGCTGTGTTTACCTCCGAATGGTTCATCGCTACGCAGTCGAGTGGAAGCATAGGGGCTAAAGTTAGCAAGGCTCACACACAAATGTAAATGGTTTCTGTTTGGTGATAAGCTAAGACAGCTACCATGCTACGCTGTACGCCACGCTAGCCATCAGGGCTATTGCTGATGCATAGGAAAATGGGAGGTGGACATGTTTTCCCCCTCTCCTTACAGTCAGTACGTAGCTAATACAAACATAATATCTGGCTTATTACACGAGGCGAGGACGCCCGATTTCACGCTGCACAATGAATATAGCACTGCTCGGTGTATAACGGGAGCATATGGGCATGTTTTGCGGGCAGGTTTATCAGCGGAAAGAGGCTTGCTGGTGACAGTGCGCATGTAGGGCTGGCTACAATAACAACGAGCCCCTTCCAGACGGACCGTGTGATGTGGGGGTGTGTTCGCGTTAGCGAACTACCATCTTCCTCCTTCATGATGTGCAGCATGCGTTCATTGCAGTGGGAGTAGACTGAGTGGGGATGTTTACCAGCAGGTTAGGAGCTCATGTTCAGAGCTCTGTTCTAACACCTTTTTGACCAAAACACGTCAGTATTTATATATAATAAGTTAGAGGATGTGAGGGGCGGTTTTGAGAAGGAAATTGTGAATTTATTTTTTACGTGTTTGATACGTATTTATTCATTTTTTTAATGTTATTATATGTAAACCTAAGTAAAATGCACAATTTAATGCTAAATCTAGTGTGTACATTTTAAATGCGTATTAGGCAA
Organism: Poecilia latipinna; assembly: GCF_001443285.1. Classification (NCBI taxonomy): domain Eukaryota; kingdom Metazoa; phylum Chordata; class Actinopteri; order Cyprinodontiformes; family Poeciliidae; genus Poecilia; species Poecilia latipinna. Next base: position 429,350 of record NW_015113505.1, read on the forward strand.
ATTGTTAATTGATACTGCAAGTTGTTTTTAATTTAAGTACTTTTTGCAGTGCAGCCTTTGCTAAGAGCTGGGTAGATGCGATATTTGGTTGGGTGGTAGTTCCAGTGGTCATGCGTTGATTCTCTTCATAGTGAGTCTTCCAGGACTGGTTAGCAGGTTCAGCAGCCAACCTGCTGCATAACGGGTACACACTGCTTGTAGCTTGCACACTGTATTAATTAAACTGTGGTTCCTTAATAAGAGTGATGGGCAACATGAGTCCTTGTTTTTCCTAGCTGTATCTATTTTGTTTTTCTTGTACAGTAGGTGAGGGAAAAGTATAGAAACCTTAGTTTAGCCAGGTGCCTAGCAGTGCAGGACTACTCTCTGCCTGAGAGACCTCTCATCATTCTGGTACTTTTTGTGGCACACAATTAAACAGCAATTTAAACTGCAGAGACTTTAGTAAACTGAATTCATAACTTTTTAAAAATGCTTTTTTTATACCACTAACCAGTCCATGTATTCAATGAACTATGTTGAAGTGAGGGAGTTTACAGGTATTATCAGTAATAATTAATTGCCTGCAACAGAAAGATATTACAGTAAGCTTGAACAGAAATTGGTACGTCCTCAAAGTGGTGAGAACGTAACAGGTGGACACCTGTTCCGGCAATTTAAAACTGCCTAACCTGTAAATATTCATATTTATTGGATGCAGCGTTACAGACAGTTTAGTTAAGTTCAGCTCTGCTTTCTAAGCTGAGAGCGTCTGTTTCATTGTGCTGACAAAGCTGGCCAATGTGACGTTGGCATCTGAGAAAACGGCGACAAACTTGCCTGTATTTTGTTTTGCTACAGCTAGTATTGCATTGTATTCAGCAGATGTGAAAGCTTTTAGAGTGAGTAGCTTTAAATAGCTAAAATCAGTGAAGGCTGTGCTCTGTCCATGGTACCACTCTGGCGATTTCCTCAATGTGCTACACTTTCACTGCTGTGTGTCAAGTTTCTACTGCTGCTACAAGGAACTGTTACAGATAATACTTTCACAAAACTTTAGCTCAAAGAAATCCAAACTTCCCCTTTAACACTGAAAATGGTGGATTATAGGATGGATAGACCATTGAGTTTTTATTGAGCATAAAGTGTGCAATATCAGATTTTATTGATTTACATTTTTAAGTTTTTGTCAGCTAGAAGAAAAAATCTTTGTATCATGCTACTTTAGTGTTTGGCGACTCTTTAAGAGATAATCAGATCTTCTGAGATCTACTGCAATACACTATCAATGGAAGATTATAAATAATTTGGAGCAATCTAGACTATTATGTCACACATTACACTGTTTAGAGATTCTGGAGTATTGGTGCATTTCTTCTATTTTACTCGCACTTTAAGCAGCACTATATTATTGGCTTGCTTTGATTTATTTATTTATTTATTTTTATACAACATAAAACCCGTATAAGGAGATGTTTCTTTATAATAAGAGCCACTCTCGCATTTAACACAATTTTAATGTGTGGGCACAGATTAGTCTATTAAATCCTCATCAAGTTTGGGTAACGTAGCATGGTGACTTCATCAGTAGTAAAAAGAAGCAGTGTGAAGCGCTTGTCTGGCCAGACCGAGGCAGGGTTGTCCAGGCTCACTGCAAGACACTGAGCTCATGGGGCAACCCCGAACAGAGCGCCAGCCGGACACTCGGTCAGCCCGCCCGCCTCCTTCCAGGCAGAAAAAAAAAAAAATCCAAATCCACTTCAGACACACACATCCCCGTCTGAGAGGCAGAGCAACTTTTCTTCTGACAGCTGCCACTTGGGAATGGATTACTAAGCCTATTTAAGTGTCTCTAAAGGGTGCCCTTTAGTTGCTGCTGTCCAAATGACGGCATTTATTTGCCCTCCTGTGCATGGAGGGATTTTATGGCATTAAAGTGAGCAAATTGTAAATAGTTCTTCTTTGTTTTTTTGCGATCTCATCTGTTGTTGTAGATGAGATCATCCCCAGTTTTTTCCGTGTCTCCAAGCAAAGTTCGTCTCGGTTCTTCTTTGTCCGGGTCCTTTGTTATCTCACCTTCTGCTGCGTCTTTTCTCCTCGCACGTTGTTATTATTAAAGTTTAATGATTCATACAGAAAGGCTGTTGAATGGATGTATCCACCTAAATATCTCTTTGCCTCAGCGGTTCGAGAGAAATGGTGTGGTTGAGCGGAAGGGGCTTCGGTCCGGCAGGTGTTTGGCCTATTTAAATGGAAGACCCCCACACCCGATTACCCATTCCCAAGACGGCGTGTGGATTGGAGCAGGAAGCCTTGTGTCTGCTTTCATTCCAGTTCTCACAAAGTGCGTCGGCTGAAAGAGTGCAGGCAGGGATATCAAAGGGTGCTGGGCGACCCCCAGCCTCCCCATCCCGACGGGACAACGCTGGGTGGGGGAATTAGTCCCAGGCCCTCCCATCCACGGCTTTATTCTGCTACAGCAGGCGGGCAAGGGGCTTTCACCTCTGCTTTTGGAGTTGCCTGACTGGGAGAAAGGCGGCAATTGTGTCGTCTTTCCCTCCCTTTGTGTTGCCGGCGGTTGGGGTAGGGGTGTCCCTCGGACTTTGTCCCCGTCTCTGATTGCAATCAGGAGTGGGCGTGTCGTCTTTGTCTTTATTTTGATTAAAACTCGAGTTTATGCTGCCCGCTTGGTTTAGGAGGAGTGGATACGCACCGTCTGCGTCTGCCAGCCTTTGTGAACGTTGCTGTGTTGGGAAACAGTTCAACACGCCGCCTGTCAGTCCATTTGTCTTTGTCCACCAACTGTCCTCCTCGTCCTACGGTTCACGCATGAGGAGATGAGGTGTCCCACCGCGGGGTGTGCTGAAGGGCAAATGTGAAGCAGTTGTATTTGGTGTTTGAACACTTGCAAAAAAAAAAAAGAAGCAAATGTTCACCTTTTGCTTGGGTCTGATGGGGCACTCGTCCCGGTGTGAGTCGCTTCTGTGGCATTTTTCCTGCTAGATGTGTCATCAAAAAGACATACAAAAACAATGAGATAATCACCCATTTACCGTATAGAACAAGATGACTAATGGTGATTTTACCCTGCTTCCTCGAGGGGAAACTTCCAGGAATTTGTTATAATTGGACACTGCACCAGTCAGAGATTTTTGTGGACAAATTCTGGGGTTGTCTCGCTGATACAAATTTCTTTTTAAGAACAAGCATGTTCTTCTTTTTTTTCTTTTGGTCTGTGGAAGAGTGGAAAACTGACAACTGAAATGTGCATACTATAAAAGAAACCCTAACATTTTCTGAAAAATAACCCACAGTTGCAGATCTTTCTTTTGCCGTGTCACTCAGCATCAACAGATACAGTAACAGTCTCGAGATTATGCGACAGAAGTATTTACATATGAGTAAAGTTTAAGACATTGGTTCTATTTAGCAGCATCAAGGTAAACCAAGACTTTAAAGAGTTATAACCTTGTATGAATGAATCAAAAAGGAAGCAATTTTATTTTGAAGAGCTGGAAGAGTCTTAATATTTACAGAACTTTACCAAGTGAGTTCAATTTACATTTATTTTGTTCTGAACACGACCAAAAGTCAATAACATAAATCTCAGCTAGAGACGCATCAATGAGGCTGTTTTTTTTATGATACAGCAAACAAAAACAAATTGGTCTGAAGTATTCGCTTCTCAAAATACACAAATTCCCCCTGACAAATAAATTAAGCACATAGTTCAACAGACTGGTGGCTGACTTCCTGTAACACTTGCTCCATGGTGCCGATAAATATCAGCACTTCATGTCTTCTTTAACTCAATTTACTGACATGCACTGTTGAGAAGGTTTAAATCATTCTTACTTTGCATAACATTACTGTGACGAAAAGTCATTTGCATACACTGCAGTAACTCAAAGGGGACAAAAATGAATAATTTACTCAAATGATTTACTCTCACTGGTTTACTTTCAACCCCGATTGCACCAGACATGGATCATGCTTGAGACTTTGGTTCCAGGTTTCGAGTCGAAGTAAAATCTGAAATTGCGGATTTTGTGGCTTCAGGGTTCAACGTCAAAGACCCGAGTCCTCATTTTTGACACAAACACTGCAGCTTCCCAGATGCAGCTGCAGCTTTCTGTCTGTTATAGAACAAAATGCATCTCTCAATGTGATATAATTCGCAGTTCAACTGTTGTAATTCTCCATCATTTTGTCATTCGCTGGCAAAGGATGCCTTTTTTTGGATTTAAACCAATTCTGCACCAAACAGTTAATAAAAAACTAAACTAACAGGTGACAACCTGTTGTGAAACTGTCACAGCTGTGTTTGTTGGCTGCATAAGATGTGGTTTGTGCTTCCGATCACAAATCCGTGCTGTGGTGGTTTTATCAACTGCACAGTAAGGCAGACGATTGTCGCTGGTGTTCTCTAAAGAGACTGCATAAAGTTTGCACGTTGCATGGACCGGCTTCTGAATTTCTGCTAAAGGGTGCTGCGTGTGTGTGGGATGGCAATGCCTAACAAGTTCAGATCTGCATACGGACTTTATCTGCATCAGTTTGATTTCTCAAAAGGCTATAAAAGTCCAGCCTGCCTCTCGGCATGTAAAAGCGGCATCAAAACGATACAGAGAAGCGTACCTCAAACCGAATTCCCAGCCGCCTCACAGGTGTCGGGGGCAGTCCCAAACATCCCCTGAAAGCAACAGTTTCGCTCCAACTATGAATCAGCTTGGTGCTCTTTTCTCCACCTATTAGTGATTTCTGTCAAGTAATGTGCGCAGCAGTCGGGCAGAGGAGATGTGGCAGATCAGCAGGAAGTAAAACTGCTGAAGGCTTCAAGGCGAGAGCGTGCAACAATGCAAACCGCTCTTCATTTCAAGAGGGTTAAGTGGAGAGAAGGGAAGTTCTGTCTCCGCTGTTGCCCCGTTGCAGCGTTGCGAGGCACAGCGGCGCATGAACGTGACCTCACTAATCTACTAGCGTATTTGTTTACTTCTTGAAGTTGGCCGCCGTGCTGTCGAGCTCACGGCGAGCCTTGTGTTTCGCACGCCGCCGTTTCTCTGTGCTCGGCAGTCAGTAGGCGCAAAGCGAGAGCTCGGCGGAATATGTGTTTTGGGAGGAGACGGGGAGCCTTGTTGTACGTGGGAGGCCTGTTTGGTTTGGGATCTGTCGAGCTTCTGCACGGGCATGCTGAAATCCTGAAGCCTTTTCATCTAGGGCTCCCAGGGGAGTGCTGCGTTTCCACTGTTGTTGGTGGTCAAGATGCTGTTTCCTTGTTTCTCTTTTCCTTTTTTTTCTCCCCCCCCACCTCTCCTCTCTCTCTCTCTCTCTCCATCCTCCTACATCCATTCTCTGGTCCTCACTCTGGTGTGCATGCTCTCCCCTCCCCCGCATCCTCACTCATATGTTGTGCTTGTTTACATCTCGATTTGCAATTTATGCACAGGGTGCTTGTACTTCTTTATTCATTATTTTTTATTTATTTATTTATTTACTCGCGTAAATATTAAAACGATAACCGATAGAATCACGAAGTTCACACAGAGAATTCATGCGCACTCGCAATGCATCGGAGCGTTCGGCTTTAACGTCTTGCCACCCAAATAAGGATGTTGTGATGTCAGCTACTCGCTGCATCCTCAGCGAGTCATAGCCTTCCTTTGGTACTCCGCCCCCCCTTCGGCTCTGCAAAATCACCAGCGAGGAGCAGCAGCTTGCTCGGAGAGAGGAGAGGATGCTGGCATTAAAGCAAGACGGAGGATAAAGAGAGAGAAGTGTAAATAGAAGAAGATGAAGATGCTCGAATGCGCTATGAGGAGCGTCAGATGCTCAGATTACCGTTCCTTGCCAGGGTAAACAGCAGTATTTACTGTCCGTTATGACAGTTTACATGTCGAACAGACGAAAGACAGTTTTGCAGCGCACATTATAGCTTTCTATATTGATGCACTGCTGCGAAGTGCATCAGTTTTTTTTTTTTTAATGGTATCTGCTTTTTTGGCAAGGTGATGTAACTCCTAGGTGGTGCAGAGTCAGTCTGAATGTCTGCACACACTTGGAGAGCAGCTGCTCTCCAAACTGGGCCAACAAGACCTCAACTGCATCTCCACACGCCTCTATAAATAAACATGATAAAATGACACACTCACCTCCACTCCTGAGCATATCCAGTGTGAGGATCCTAGAGATGCTGATTGTCCCTGGTGATTTCACAAACCCACATCTCAAGGCTCTCTTGAAGCAGGAGCGAAAGAATTAATGTTCACTCCATTCATTTTTTATTTCTAATGATGTATGACAGGTCTTGATTCCAAAGAGAGGAAAATGGTGACAAAATATATACTGCTCAAAAAAATAAAGGGAACATTTCACTTTAATTTTGTGTGTGGCTCCAAATCCAGGCCTCCATTGGTTAATAAATTTGATTTCCATTGATGATTTTTGTGTGATTTTGTGGTCAGCCCATTCAACTTTGTACAGAACAAAGTATCCAATGAGAATATTTCATTCATTCAGATCTAGGATGTGTTATTTGAGTGTTCCCTTTATTTTTTTTGAGCAGTGTACATATTAATATTAAGCATATCTTTGCACATCTTTGCAGAAAATGATGCATGCATGTAAATTTTTTTAAAATCTTTTATAGGATGAAGCATTTGCGGGATTTGGAGCGACCGATGAACAAACAGAAATACGAAGCCCTTCATCAACTTCTTCAGGTACTAATTAGTAAAAAATTAAAACGGGGTCCAGAATTTGGTTCAGGCATTTTCCAGTTCTTGATCCTTTATGGAAAAGGAAAATGGGACTAGATTTTATTCCTGTTGTCAAAAGGCTTCAACCATCTGTCTACACCAGTTTTAATGACGTTTACTAAATGCCCTCTGTGTTTTCTGATGTGTTCAGAAGGAGTACCCCTGCAGGAGAAGAAGCCCAGAGGCCGCCCACCACGGACCCTGACTGCTCAAAAAGCTGCTGCCAGTCTACCATCCCCTTTGTCATATCCTTCTCCGACGCAAGCGAAACCTGACGGCCCTGAAAGGCCAGCAGAGAAAGTGAAAAGGCTACCCGGGAGGCCACCTGGCACTGGTGAGAAGCGAAGGGGCCGTCCGCCTTCTTCAAGCAGTAAGAAAACTTGGAGTACGGGCAACCATGCAGCTGCTGAGGACAGTAGGCAGGCTGGATTTGAGCTGGGCACAGATACGGAGGATGAGAAGGACACAAAGGGCAACAAGAGGTTGCCGGGGGTCTCCGCACAGCCTCATGACACTGAGGCAAAGCTTTCTAAAGGAGGCCGGGCTGAATCCAAAGCTACCAACCTGAAGAGGCTGACGGAGACGAAAACCGCCCCACTCAAATCACGCCTCAAGATTTTGCCCGGTGCACCCCGACGCAGACGTGGGCGACCACCGTCAGCTGAGCGGCTCAAAGCTGAAGCAGCAGCTGCAGCCCAGCTGTCTGCTTCGATGGAAGGTGGGGAAGGAAAACACAAGGCCTTCAGGGTCAGAGGTGGAGACAGAGGCACAGAACCACACAGCACAGAGGAGCCCAACATAAGGAACATGGACGGCGCTCAAGACCAGGACTCTTCTAGTCTACCCAGCTCCCCAACTGCATCTAAACCAGGAAGGCCAGTAGGGCTCAGGAAGAGCCCCCGGCACAGGAAACCCGTTCGAATAGTCCCTCCTTCCAAACGTACCGACGCAACCATCGCCAAGCAGCTGCTGCAGCGTGCTAAGAAAGGAGCACAGAAGCGACTGGAGAAAGAAGCCGTCGGCATTGGGGGCAGAGGGTCGGGAGCCAGTGAGGCTGGCATCAGAAAAACCCAACTCAAAAACATCCGGCAGTTCATCATGCCAGTTGTCAGCACCGTTTCCCTTCGCATCATCAAAACTCCCAAGCGCTTCATCCAAGACGAGGGCAGTTTTGGAACTCCGGCGTCCCATGCAAAGATAGCGCGATTAGAAACGCCACCTTCCACTGTCGCTGTGTCTGCCCAACCTACGGCCACCACTTCCTCGTCCCCGTCTCCCGCACTTGTCTCCGTTACCTCCGCTGCTACTTGTAGTGGGGCGGCCGCTCCTGTGGAATCGCTCCCTCCTCCGTCTTCTCCTGCCCCCGTCCCCACCGCCCCGCCGACAGCTTCCGGTCTGCTTAACAGCAGCACAAACGCTGCAGCCAATGGGAGATTTAGCCATAGTGCACAATCTTGTGGTTCGAGTGCTGTATCGCAGCATTCCTCGCAGCTCTCTTCTGCGGAGTCTTCCAGGTCCAGCAGCCCGAGCTTGGATGACTCCTCATCTGACTCTCAGGCTTCTGAGGGCACACAGGCTCTTTCCGAGCCAGAGGATCACTCTCCCTCTTCACAGGGAGAAAGGGAGGCCAATCTCTTAAGCAACTCGAGGCCCACCTCACCTCCTTCTGAGCCAGAGCATGTGCTGGCAGAGGGAAGTCGGCGGGGTCGGAGAGCACAGGGGACTGGGCAGGGAAGTCAGAAACAGAGGGCGAGAGAGAGCGGCACCACAGGGGTTAAAAAGCCCATCATCAGCCCACCAACAGGAGTACTGATGCCCTCTTCTTCACTTGGAAATTCCCAGCAGGTTTCATCCACAGCTTCTTCCCCGTCCTCACCTCCACCACCCCCTCTCCTCACTGCTCCGCAGCCTCCCCTGTCTGGTTCCTCCAACACGGCCGCTATCAGTGATCACCACTCTCAGACATCCTGGGTGCCCATCCAGACATTTATGCCACCGGGGCTGTCCAACTTGTCAGACAAAAGGAATCGCTCAATTCTGAGGGAGCCCACCTTCCGCTGGACGTCGCTGTCCCATCCCAAGCAGCAGTACTTTTCCTCTGCTAAATATGCCAAGGAGGGCCTCATTCGAAAGCCTATATTTGACAATTTTCGTCCTCCGCCTCTTACGCTTGAAGATGTGGGATTGCTGCCCCAAGGTGTCGCAGGAGCAGGGGGAGCTGCTTCAGCTGCGTATTCAGCACCAGGCACCGGAGCAGGAACGGGGAGCCGCCTGTTTGCTCCCCTTCACCAACACACTCACCACCAACACCCCCCGTCGTCCCGCTTTGATTCGCCTCTCCAGAAGCGCTCGTTGCTCCGTGCACCACGCTTCACACCCAGCGAGGCCCACTCTCGAATCTTTGAGTCTGTCACCTTGCAGTCTTCTTCGGGGAGCAGCCCCGGCTCTCTCTCCCCTCACCAGACGCCTCCCAGTTCCAGTAGGACCCTGCGACGCAGGAGACGACTGGTCCCGGGAGCGCATCGTGGCCACCCAAGGTCTTCTTCGCACCCTATGACGAGACGCAGCGTCCAAATCAAAGGTGCCTCTGAGGTGTCTGCGTTGACAGGCTCCGTCTCCGTCAGTAACCCCAGCTCTTTGCCGGGGGTCTCTGGAAGCCCTCTAGCCACGAGTGCCTTAACATCTACTTCCTTCAGCTCCTTCCCCACTGTCCCTCGGGCTCTGCACTCACAAGGAACACCTGAAACCAGAAGAGGGGCACCAGGAAACCCATCTCCTCTGTCAAACACATCATCGTCTGCTTCCTCCCCTCTCTTCCCTCTCTTTCCTTCGAGTGCTCAGGACACGGGGCGAGGAGGTGGGACCGCTGGAAAGGAAAAAAGCTTGTCAACTCCCCAAGAACCACCTCCGAAGGAAAAGGAGAGAGAGTCTGAGAAAAATCGCGAGAAGGAGAAGGAAAATAAGAGAGAGGGACGGAAAGATTTGGAGAAACGTAGTAAGGTGTCCACTCCGGATGGCTCCCCAAATGCACCTTCCAGCTTGTTTACCATCGATGGGAGGGACTCAGAAGGCGCTATTGCACCAAAAAAGACTCCTGGAAGAAAGAAATCCACATCGGTTGATACGGTTTCTGACACTGCTTCCTTAGAAGCCAGAGGGCTCCATCCCTTGTCCATCGCTAAAGGCCGCCACCTCAAGAAAGGAAGACCGTCTGAGAAAGGGACAGAGACGGAAGAAGGGGAGAAGGAAAAGGAGAAAGAGAAACGAAGTGCATCTAACCAGCCGACAGCTAGCCTTCCAGGGCAGCAAGGCAGACATCAGCTTCCTGTCTCCTTGGTGTCGCCAGAAGGAGGACAGCATTCACTGACTGACAAGCGGCTGGTTGGACTCCTCAAGAAGGCCAAAGACCAGCTCATTGCAATAAAGAAGAATAAGCTGAAGCCTGCCGAAGAGACCAAGGTCCAGGTCAGTTTTGGACTTTTTTTTGTTTTGTTTTGTTTTCACAGAACTCAAATCTCACTTTTCTGTTTCTCATATTCCTGTTCTTTACCCCACAAGTGACGATGAGTGATAGTGAGAATGATGCTTTGTCTATTTTCCATAAATAGAAACTCATATTGAAATTAGATGGGAGGAAAGTCCCACAGAGGGTATTACTTGAGGGGAATTCTTATCATGCTTATTATACAGAAAAGAGAACCCGATGTGAGTTTTTTGTTCCTTGACAGGCTGGCAGTGCCTCGTTCATGTCACTCTAACAATATCCTCATCATTGCTGCTTCAAGTGGCCCAGTCAGAATTGTGGGGCAAGTTTCTGATTTTAGGTTTCTGTGAGTTTCATTAGAAGCAGAGGCTACATCACTCCCGGTTTGTGAGGACTGGATCTTGGAAATTTAAAACAAACACAAAGTATTTTGAAGTTGACATTTGAACAGTTTTTTAGCATCTTATATTTGTGGTTAACACCGTTAGTGAGCTTAACTAAATCAACTCTACTGAAGGTTCTCGAGTGCTCCTTTTCTCTCACGGTAAAACCTTCTACACTAAAGAGTGGTGCCGTCAGTGTATGTGCACTGAAATCACTAATTAAACAATTACCAATATTGGTTATATGCGCTTCAGATTTGCAACCAATCAATGCAGATCAGCTTGAAAGTAGACCTATTCCAGTTAACACCAGAATTCTCAGATAACTTATTATTTTACCGAAAAGTCATAATCACTAAGTCATGTAAAGACTTGCATGAACTTCTGCAGTGAACTTTTGTCTACATACATCTGTGCCTTTGCTGTTTGGAAACCTTTTCCACCCGCTTCATGTTTTGTTTGTGTGCAGGGTCAGGAGAGCGACTCGTCAGAGGCCTCTGTCCGCGGTCCACGCATCAAGCACGTGTGTCGTCGTGCAGCCGTGGCTCTCGGCCGTAACCGGGCCGTGTTCCCTGATGATATGCCCACACTTAGTGCCTTGCCCTGGGAGGAGAGAGAGAAGATCCTATCTTCCATGGGGAATGATGGTGAGGCATCTTTAACTTGGCTCTCTGTTGACTTGCTCGCTTTTAAGCTTTCTATTCAAACATGTAATAGTGAAAAGCATCTTGTTTTAACGAGATAATGCTTAAAAAATGAAAGGGCTCCCCTGAGAAATTCTCAACCTTCCTTCATTTCTTCCTCCTTTGCTTTCGTCCTTCCTTCTTCCCTTCCTTCGCTGTTGTATTTACAGTTTCAAACAACCTTAGGGAATCTGGAAATGTGTAATTTTGGCATGAAAATGTGTGATTCAAGCCTGTAAATAAAACTTAGACAAGTCTGACCTCATAACATCCGTAGACATTGTGAGCACGATTTTTATTTTTTCTAACATCATCTGTGCATGTACTGAAAATTGATTTGCAAAAAAGCAGAGAAATCCAGCCAGCCATGGGAGCACAAGTACACAGTGAAGTGCTGGAGGAGTGAGAGGAGCTGAGCTGCTCTGTTCCTGTCATTTCTGACTAGTTTTTATGTCATGTTAGGACATGTGAGTTTATGCGTGGTTGTTTCTCCCGACTGTGGCATGTAAGCAGTTTGGAGGATAACTGAAAATTATACTCACACTTTCTTTCCCGTCGGTATTTGTATTTCATTTTGAAAAGCTATCGGCTTTGTTCACAGAATTGCTTTGAATTCTTTTCACTCTCAACAGACTTAAATGCAACAAAGTGTAAAATTTTTACTCTTAATGCTAATATGTGCTGGATTTCATTTAACAGACAAGTCATCAGTAGCAGGCTCAGAGGAGGCAGAGCCCCAGTCTCCTCCCATAAAGCCAAGAGAGACGCGACAGAAGGCCGTTCAAGAAGCTCCTCCCAAAAAGGGCCGCCGGTCCCGCCGCTGCGGCCAGTGCTCAGGCTGCCAGGTTCCAGAAGACTGTGGCGAATGCACAAACTGTCTAGACAAGCCCAAGTTTGGAGGGCGAAACATTAAGAAGCAGTGCTGCAAGTAAGTCTTAGCTTATGGACTTAATGGAGTTGTCTGTGGTTTATTCAGCCTGGCAGAAAGTGAGAGAGATCAAGACTTTGTGCAAATAACAGGAAGGCTAATTTTTTAGGACTGCTATCCAAGCTAACCTCACTAACCAGTACTGTAAGATGCTAGTGACAAAAATCTCTGATCCGTGCACCACAAGGTTTTAACCAACTGTAAGAAATAATTTGCACGTAAATAAATCCATTTGAGATTTTATTAACAGACTTCACGTCCATAGTTGCAATAAAAAAACAAACCATGCACGGAATAAAAAAAAAAAAAAAAATCAGTATGTTTTCCACAATATTTTATGTTTCTTTAATTTTCTTTTAAGAAAAGTAAAGTTTACGCTTTTTATGTTCAACTTTCAGGATGAGAAAATGTCAGAATTTGCAGTGGATGCCTTCAAAAATGTTTCTCCAAAAGCAAGGGAAAGGCAAGAAGGACAAGAAAAAGAAGTTTTCGGAGCGGAAAGAGGGTCTCAATCCGTTAAAAGCCCCCAGTTCGGAGTCTGCCCCCAAACCGCCTTCCGCTCCTTCAAAGGAGGACCCTGCTCGGAGAAATAGCGAGACCCCCCCTCTAAAGCTGATGGAGGAGAAGTCCAAACAGCAGCCGCTGTCCAAGCAGTCATCACCAGCCATCGCCTCGTCCCCCGCCCCAGCAGAGCAAGCGCAGACCCCGGGGCCGGGCACGTCCCAGCCTCACTCCCCACCTCTGACGCCGGACGCCAAACAGATTCCATTCACAAGCGGCACCTCCAGTAAAAAGGGACACAAGCCACACCAGTCTGTTCAAGCTTCTTCCCCCGCGTCTTCGTCTTCACTTAGTTCCTCTTCCTCGTCCTCTTCGTCGTCGTCTTCTTCCTCTTCCTCCTCGTCATCTTCAGCCCAGAGCTCTCCCTCACAGTCGACTCAGTGTCAGCAGCCCTCACAGTGGACACCTGCGAGTCAGGTGGCTGCAAAGAAGGACGCTTCACCCAAGATTTCTCTGAGCGAACCCAAGAAAAAACCCCAACAGCACTCAACACAACAGCAGAGCTCGGCCACAATGGGTACATGATTGTTTTCTTCCTGTAGTAATATTTAAATGATACCAAGAACTGGGTGTTTTGTAATGGCTCAATGCAACTACATTTCCTTGGTGCTTCAAGTGGTGTAGCAGTAGAGCTGGCAGCGGCCCTGTGTTTGTTTTCTCACCTTGAGTCTGATCGCCATCAGCGAAGGTCACAAGTGGCCAAATTAAAAAAAAAAAAAAAGAGGAAAATTTCCTTAAATCTGACATGGTTGTTGTTCTACTTAAGACTCGTATCATTTCCTTTTTCCATAGTTGACTCAAAAACATCAAAGAAGCCGACTTCCCGCACTATTCCTCCATCTCCGAAACAGAGAACAAAAGACAAGGTAAGCCTACAAAATCTTACCAAGTAGGTTTGGTCCGGTACAAACATCCTTGTTCACTTGAGACGAGGCTGAAAAAAAAAAAAAAGAAAGAAAAAGTTTTAAGTCAATAATTCATTAATATAAATGAAAAAGTAGTAGGTTTAAGTTGTTCCATTTTCAGATTATTTAACTTTTATTGTCAACTTAAAATAAGTCGTGCTGAAAACTTACTTGTGTTTTTAGTTTCATTTCAATTGCACTAAGATATTTGCACTAGAAACTGGACCAAAAGTGTTGCAGTGTGTAATTAAAAGCTTTTTAACACACACTCCCCTACTCTTTCGTTCATCCGAAAAAGCCGCTGACAACAAAACCGCCCAGCAGCAGTACTTTAAACTTGCTGAGCACTCCCTCGACTAGGGACCAGGTGAAGTCCCGAGCTCCCTGCGACGGAGTGCATCGAATCAGAGTGGATTTCAAGAGGGACCATGATGTGGAGAAGGTGTGGGAAGCTGGTGGACTCGGCCTGCTCACCTCTGTGCCCGTCACACCCCGGGTACTCTGCTTCCTGTGTGCAAGCAGTGGAAATGTCGAAGTAAGAAAAATAACCACACTGTGAAAATATTTACACCCGTCAAACCTTTTTGCAACAAAAGAAAAAAAAAAAAAAAGACCAACTTTGTCATTTTAGGCCACTTGTAAATGAGGTTTGGGTTGCAAAACACACCATTCCTACTGTGAAACATGGTGGTGGCAGCATTAGACTTAAACATGGATGTTCACAGAGCATCCAGTTTGACTGAGCTGAAGCTACAAATCAAAGAAAAACATTTCTGTCTAAAGTGGGAACAATTAATGTTTAACCTAAAAGAAGTGCTGCTGTAATTGCATCTAAAGGTGATTTGAATAAAAAAATGAAATCATGAATGAAGCTTGTGGTTGTTCTGTGATGAAACACGAAAAGGTTCAGAGGTTTTATTACTTTCTCAAGGATTAAAAAAAAAAAGTCAGAAACCGAATAGTGAAGCCTTGGAAAGATTTGTTTTCAGCTTCTTAATTAAATTCCCTGTGCCTTCACTTTTTGTCTCTGCCCCCCTCTAAACTTTTGTTCTCCCTCCAGTTTGTGTTCTGCCAGGTGTGCTGCGAACCATTCCACCTCTTCTGCTTGGGGGAGTCAGAGCGCCCCCTCCAGGAGCAGTTTGAGAACTGGTGCTGTCGACGCTGCCGGTTCTGCCAGGCCTGTGGGCGCCAGCACCAGAAAGCCAAAGTAAGCCTTTTAGTACAGTCTACAGCTGGAGACAAAAGCAGCTCAGTTGAAACTGACAGGGAGGAGAATCTCCTGAAAGGAAAGATGCTCGCTAGTCCTGCCAGCACGCATCATTTAATCAGCTTCCTGGCTTCCTGCCATGCTTTTATTATTGAACTCACACCCTGTGCAAAATCTGCACAGCGTGAGCCTTGTATGGCTGCCATTTAAGAATTATGTGTGAACATATTTAATCTAAGCAACCCATTGAAGCCTCTGTGTGCATTAATTTCGATCAATGGCTCGGCTTGTTGTTTGTAAATCTTTATAAAAAGATGAAGGATGTGTGCTGGATGACTCAGTTCAGCCGTTTGTTTCAGAAGATATCGGCTCGTAAAGCAGAGCGTCGCTCGCAGAAGTCTGCACTCCCAGCTGCAGCTGAAACCAGATATTTACATACCCTGTGTAAAAAGGCAAAGAAAAAAAAAATCCCCTGCTCTACCAGACCAAGCTTTTCATGTTTCATTTGTTTGCAGAATGCCAGAAAACTGAGAACATTCAAATAAAAATGTATTTATACTTTCCTTTAAATACAGAATTTTTCATAAGCTAAATGGGGAAACCTAGATGATGACGGTGTGGCAACGTCTCTCAACGTTTAACTGAAATGGGGACATACTCGTGGATGTCTTTTTGTCGCAACTCTGCAAACACTCTACTTCAGGAAAATTATTTTGGACATCCATCGTACTCCTCAGCAAGGAGTTACTTCTCCCATGTTCTGATCTGAGAGAGTCATTATCCACGGTGAAACGTTTGCCTAAAAAACCTCTCACCGGTTCCACCGGTTCTTTCTGGAGCAAAGAGCCAACTTTCCAGCAAACTACTGTGAGATGCTTGTGGAAAGAAATCCAGATGTTTCTGAAGGCCATTTTATCAAATACTAAGGAAATCCATGTAAACATTTGAACACGAGGCTAGTAAAAATAAAAAAAATCTGTATAAAAAAAAAAAAAATCTCTTCTTATTCTGATATTTAACATGTGCAGATAATTTTGATCTCCCCTGAAACAGGAAACGATGAGGGGAACAAAAAATTTTAAATCTGGTTTCAGCTGCACCCGTCGGCCTAAACTCCTGTCAGATTGTATCGCGAAATAGT
Source organism: Poecilia latipinna (assembly GCF_001443285.1). NCBI lineage: Eukaryota > Metazoa > Chordata > Actinopteri > Cyprinodontiformes > Poeciliidae > Poecilia > Poecilia latipinna. The sequence goes on from NW_015113505.1 coordinate 445,376, forward strand.
CAACATTTTAACGTCAAGTACTTTAAAAATGTGAGTGTAGAACTTTTAAAAAGAGTTATCAGTGCCTCATTTGTTATTTAAATTTTTTTTCCTCATCTTCCTTTTGGCCTTTTGCAACGCAGCAGCAGCTGCTAGAGTGCGATAAGTGCCGTAACAGCTATCACCCGGAGTGCCTGGGTCCCAACTACCCCAGCAGACCTACCAAGAAGAAGAGAGTCTGGGTACGGATCAGCATCTCTGTACTCCCACCCACTTCTAAGCAAATTTCACACTCTCTTTCCTCCTCTCCTTCCTCTTGTGGGTTCACTGCTTATCTTCTCAATTCACTTGAACTACACAGCTTGTGTCTATCAAAAATATTTCCCCCTCATCCACTTTCACAATTGTTACACATTTTACTGAAGCGCTTTGGTCTTTACGCTCATGTGTTTTATTTTTTTTTTATTTGTTTGTTTGTTTGTTTGTTTCCCCCCCTCCCTCCCTCAGATTTGTACCAAGTGTGTGCGCTGTAAGAGTTGTGGAGCCACCAAACCTGGGAAGTCCTGGGACGCCCAGTGGTCACATGATTTCTCCATGTGTCACGACTGTGCCAAACTGTTTTCTAAAGGTGAGGGAGGTCAACGTGCCGGTCACTAGTTCAGCACTTCTGCTTTTTCTTTCTTAGACTTGAAAGAAATTAATAACTTCAGTCAATGTTACAACACCCTCTGGTAAAGATGGGCAAAAATCCTTGAAATAATTTTCCCTTTTACTCACCATTAAAGTGAGAAAAATCTGTAGTTAGTTTGAAATATAAAGCACATCAAGGTGAAAAAAAAATACTTGCCAAATCTCAAATTCATTCTTAAAGATATCCCTAAAAAATAGTTTTAAAATAAATTAAGCTCCAGTATATATTCATTTCTGCTCAGAGGAACTTTTAATCAGTTATTGGTGCTGATTCTGGTGCTGGGATAAAAATATGGCCGGTTTTTCTTAGCTACTCTTCAAAATGAGAAAGACATGAAAACATTCCACTTGCTAGTTTTTTGTGAGAGTAATAATTAAAAAGTAAAGCAAAACAAAAAAACACAATAGAACTGAAACAAAGCTAAATGAGAAAGGAAAGGAGGTTATCTCTCCAAATTTCACTATTGGAGAACTAGACAAATGATGGACTTATTTAGTCAACAAGTCTCCATAACAACCATTAGATGCTAATTAGATGACATACCCTCCCAAATGTAAATATGTGGAGTTTGCCTGACACTACTGGGTCTTTAAATTGAACCGTGTGTTCAGAGGACACAAAGTGAAGACGATCTGAAGAGAGAGAAAATGGTCTAAGATCTGTCTCTATACTGCAACCTTGTGGAAAGTTGCAAGAAAATGCCAAAATGACCAACAAAATCAGGTTGTGCAAAAATACTACCAGCTTAAGTGCTAATACTTGTGGCACACATAATTTACATAAACACTTTTTTTTTTCTCATCTCTGAAATGTTCCCAAATTTAAGGAATGTTTATTCTACTGCAATTTAAAAACAAATACGTTTTGAAGGCTTTACCACTTCCAGTTGGTGTAGGAAATGCTGCAGATGGCATCAAAAATGTTGTCAAAGCACATTTCATCTGGTTCTAAACTTTTCCTGTAGGGAACCTCTGCCCACTGTGTGATAAGTGCTTTGAAGAGGACGACTGTGACTGCAAGAAGATGGAGTGCAGTCGCTGCAAGAAATGGGTTCATGGCAAGTGTGAGAACCTTACAGGTAACCGCGTCGCCACGCAGACGCCATAATACTAATAAAGCACGCTCGATGTCTGAGGCCTGACAGGCAGTCCTGATCGAATGCCGACAGGCAGTAAACCGAGTGGCAGGGGCCTTAATGGCCGGTCGTATCTCTGTCCGTCAGACGAAACGTTCGAGCTGCTGTCGAAGCTGCCACAGAGCGCGGCCTACACCTGCACCAAATGCACGGAGCGCCGCCCGGCCGAGTGGAGGACGGCGCTGGAGAGGGAGCTTCAGGGCTGCATCCGCAACGTTCTCAACGCTCTGCTCAACTCGCGCACATCCACGCACCTGCTGCGCTACAGACAGGTGAGAAACACAAACCGGCGTCTCAGACGGCGCTGCCACACGAGAGTTGATGTAGATGAGTTTAACCCTTTCATGCATGAATTATGATCCTTTATGTCAGGATTTTTTTTTTTTTTTTTTAAATTTAAGGCATAAAAAAAAAGGTAGGAAATTTTGTTTTGGAAAAATATATATATTTTTTTTAGGTGATCAATTGTAATTTTCTCCAAATACAAAGTTGTTATTTGAAAAACACATCAGTAGTGTTGTTCTTTAGTGGTTATCTGATTTATAACATAAAAATCCACAAGAAAATAGCTTTTAGACAGCTGTCCACTGTAGAGACCACTGTGCATGAAAGGGTTAAAACAAAATGAAGCCTCAGCTGTACGGACGTGTTGCGCTTATCGTGCGACAGGCGGTGAAGCCTCCAGAGCTGAATCCAGAAACAGAGGAGAGTCTTCCATCCCGACGGTCCCCGGAGGGCCCAGATCCGCCGGTCCTGACGGAGGTCCCCCCGACCCCTCCCAGCGACTCCCCTCCGGATCTCGAGTCTGTTGAGAAAAAGATGGATCAGGGCCGTTACAATTCATTGGTGAGTAACTGACGTCGGTCTTTATAGCAAAGCTACAACAGACAAAATTTGGAGTCTGCTGCTCTTTAATGAGAGGTACTTGATGCACATTCATATTTAATGAAGGCAGGCAAAGTGGGATCACATCTACTGTAAACACGGTTTTGAACAGCTGCTGCATTTTTAATGCCGACATGACACGGATGATTTGAAATGCTCAGGAATGAGGAGCTTCCTGGTTGATTGACTTGACTTTTCCGTTGGGTTTGATTTTCTGTGTTGACGGCTGCCGTGTAATAAAAAGGTTACAATAAGCAGAACGCATACCAAGAAACAAACAATCACCAAATCAATACTACAACTTGCTCACTCCACCACAGCTGGAGTCCACTTTATAATCTGACAGAGTGACAAATAAAAAAAAAGTGTATTTTAAGTTTTTATCGCCCAAGACGAATTTGGCTGCAACTTTTTAATGATTAATCTTTTAATTAATTGATTGTTTGGCTGAAAAACCAAAACCATTTATTTGCTCAGAAAGATTTTGCACTAAAATGAGATATGAACAAAAACATATAATAGCATAAATGCGTGACATACATAGCTAAAAGGAAAAGCCTTATTACTTACGTACTTAAACATAAAATGCCTGGATATTCAGCATGTTGTGAATGTTAAATCTTCCTCTTCAAACCTGCCTCTCCTCTTTTTCTCACACAGTTATTGGTTTTATGCCACAGAAATAAGACCTAAAATTATTTAAACAATATTGAACATAAATTGAAACATTTAATTGAAAGGAAAATTGCTAAGTTGCAACTATATTTGTTTAAAGAAAAGATGGACAAGACATATAAAATACTTTCAGGAAGATTTCAAGCAATGTTATTTTAGCCATCTCTGGGCAAACCTGGGATGTGGATTGAAAGATGATCACCTGGATCTGGGTGGGGCGTTTTTTGTTTTCTGTATTAGTCATGCTGTGCTTGTGTTTTTATGCTTCGCCTCCCAGGTGGAGTTCAGCGACGACGTCGTGCGAATCATTCAGACGGCCTTCAACAGCGACGGAGGCCAACCTGAGAGCAGGAAAGCAAACAGCATGGTGAAGTCTTTCTTCATTCGGGTAAGATTCCTAAACTAACTTCAGTTTAGCGTCATTGCTGCAAAATTGCAGCTGAAACAAAGACAAATAGTTCACACATACTCAGACGGTTTGAATAGTAGTTTCCTCATGTTTGGCCAAAACTCATCCTTACGATGTCAAGTGTCAGCGTTGTGATCTACAAAGACCGGCGTCGTCCAACGCCGCTTCGCCCTCGTAGACGAGTCCGCGCTGACATGTGAACTCCACTGAATTTATTTGTTTTCTGTTTCAGCAAATGGACCGAATCTTCCCGTGGTTCAAAGTGAAGGAATCCAGGTTCTGGGAAAGGCAAAAAGTCAATGCCAAGTGAGTTTCTATCCCGTTGTAGCAAAACGCAATCGTGATTAAATAATGTTTGGTATTTTCCCCGTCTCGGTAATGGGCTGTATAAACTGTCATTTGGCTTTTGAGGTTATTTGATATCGGAACATCTCGTGCCAAGCTGAAACTGGAAGCACGGAGATCAAATTGGGGAAAGCATTCTTTTATAACGAGCGAAATAAAAGCTCACCCTAATACGAATAAAGTCTGGGAGTCTGTATTTTAAGTGAAAGTCCCTGGCAGTCGGTGGTATTAACAAATGTGTGATTTGCTATCATTTCTCAAACGCTGTTCTAAGCTACGTTGGTAATTACAGAGAAGCAGAAGCTTTGACCAGTAATACTGCTGTAATCTGAGATTTTGTGATGTTTGCAAGAAGCGCAGCTCTGTAATTATAGAAAGAAGGAATAAGATGTGGGTTTATATATGTCTTAATCAACCTCTTGATATTGGAGGGATGTTTTTCTGCATGCTGAGGTTTTTCCTGAAAACTTCATTCACCCTGTCTCTGTTGCTCACTCGTTCTCTTACCCAGCCAGTCAGTCGGATTTAGTTGTCAGCTTCCTCACACCGTTTACTCCGCCTGCCTCCCGACTTTGAGGGAGGCAAACCGCAACCGTGTCGGTTTTCTCTCAGAGGGCCTTCGATACGTGTTTGTGGTTTACTTGTTAGCTCGGACTGCTGCGTTCTGGATCGCTTCGGCCGTCGCATTAAACCCAGCGATGCAACGCGTGGATCATGAGGCTGTCGCCGGGAGGATTTGTTTCTGGATGCCTCCTCTGCTGATGATCCGAGGCTCGAAGCTTCAGATCATCAGCATCGCTCAGCTTGACAAAAACTCTTTGGATGAGCTTCAGTGCTTCAGTGTTTTCCCTCCAGATCTGTGTTTTATTTTAATGCTAGATTTTTGTTTACACACTCGTCACAGCTTCGTCACCACCGACTGTAAAATTGGTTTCGATTACGTTTATTTAAACGTGCCGTTTCAGAAGAAAACCTTGGGTACCTTACAAAACAAATGGATCCACTTCATACCCAGTTATATACAGACCGATTCAATAAGTAGCTCAGTAATATTTTAACATATTAATACACACAGATGGATATTTGAAAGCCTTTATTTCTGTTAGTATTCCATTTATCGCTACTAAAAGCATGAATTTTAAAATTATAATATTACAAACCAATACAATTCTGTATATTAGTGTTTATAATTTCAACTCATCTCTGGGATTTGCTGGAGAATACGTGTTCTCACACATGAACCCTACCTTTGATTTTATTGAGTCTTTGCTGTATGGTACTTGCATCAACATCCTGGTCTCATCATTCTACCCGACTGAAAACCCAATGAGGGGCATTTTCACTGCAACACTATAATAAATAACACGATAAGTGATATTTGTCCCACTAAATACTGGTACTGTTCACCAGCAGTGGGCTTCTCCCCAACGCCGTCCTTCCTCCATCCCTGGACCACAACTACGCCCAGTGGCAGGAGAGGCAGGAGCTTTGCCGGGCCGTTCACCCCCACTTCATGAAAAAGATCATCCCAGCTCCGCAGCCCAAGAACCCTGCCAAGCTAGATTCACCAGCTTCACCTCCTCCGCTACCTCCTTCACTGCCACCGCCACCTGACCTCCTGGCAGGTAAGCCAATGAAAACAAATAAATGACTCCAAATGCATGGATCCTCTCGTTTTCTTTAAAACGTGCTTTATTTTCCCTTAAGATCACGAGGACAGTCCTGAACCCCCTCTTCCTCCTCCAGGCATCACCGACACCAGGCAGTGTGTGCTGTGCCTCCAGTACGGAGACGAGTACACCAATGTAAGTCCCCAACAATCGCAACTCGCTTCACAGCGTCAAAAGAATCAGGTCTTTATCACCTGGAAACATCTCTCTTGCGTTTTTTTAGGACTGCGGCAGGCTGCTATACATCGGTCAGAACGAGTGGGCTCACGTGAACTGCGCTCTCTGGTCTGCGGAGGTGTTTGAAGATGACGACGGAGCTTTGAAAAACGTTCACACCGCTGTTCTCAGGGGAAGGCAAACGGTGAGGCCCTCCGTCCACGTAACCTCTCTTTCGGCGTGCATCTAATCTGCAGATGTTCTCAACCTGCCGTGCTTTTTGTGCAGAACTGTGAAAGGTGCGAGAAGACAGGGGCCACTGTGGGCTGCTGCCTCACCTCCTGCACCAGCAGCTACCACTTCATGTGTGCCCGCAACTGCCACTGTGTGTTCCTGGAAGACAGGAAAGTCTACTGTCCAAAGCACAGGGACCTCATCAAGGGGGAGGTAAATAAGGGCAGCATAATTATTGATATTCTTGGAGCTTCTGCACATTTCTTCCCATTACAGCCGTAAAACGATGCATTTCACTGGAGTTTTATGTGGTAGTGTAACGCAGAAAATGTCTGTTCACTTATTTATTTTTTTACCAATAAAAGTCTGAAAAGGGTTGGATGCATTTGGTCCACTTTAAAACCTAAAAACCCAGGTCTCGGTTTGATTAAATGGAACTTCAAAAGCAGGAAGCGGACCACAGAGCAGGGCATTCTGGGTAAATACGACCCAAAACAAATCCGCTAGTCTATCGCCAGCCGGAGAAATGGCGTGTGGTCCTTTACCGAAGACAACAAAATCTCATGCCGCTTTATTTTTGTTTCTGTTTTGTGAAGAAGGAAGTTGTGCTCATTTCTTCTTCATAAGTTTTCATTTTGTTTCCTTCGGTGTTTCTTGGCGCAGTGTTTTTTTTAAAGAGTTTGCTTTGTTTATAAATGCATTATAACATTTTCAGTTTACACCATCTATCACTTTCCAACATTTTTACAGTTATAAACTACGCTATGCTAGCCTGAAGTTTTTAATTATGTGGCAAAATGTTAAAACGTCATAACGGGATATAAATTCTTATGTCTTATCACACTGTAGAGAGCAGAAGCAGTTCATGTGCGTTCGTGCTGTGAGGTTTTCCCCTCATCTCTTCTGTTTGCGTATTTTCCTACCAGGTGGTGACAGGGTTTGAGGTAACCCGCAGGATCCTGGTGGACCTGGAAGGGATCAGTCTCAGGAGGAAGTGGCTGGCAGGGCTGGAGCCTGAAAATGTCCACATGATAATAGGTGATATGCTGTTGCTAAACATTGATTTTACACCCTGCCTTTTCTTTTTCTTAACTTTTATTTCCTCTGTGTGCTGAACACTGACTCACACACTGTGTCACCGCAGGCTCCATGACAATTGATTGTTTGGGAATACTGACTGAGCTCTCAGACTGCAAACGGAAGCTCTTCCCAGTTGGATACCAGTAAGTGGAGTTTTTAATCTAGACGTTGTCATTATTATCAGTGATTGGCAGAAATGAACTGTATTAACCGCAGAGGAAATTGACATTGCTCATCAATCCGAAAACATTTTATTTTCCTCAGATGTTCCAGGGTGTACTGGAGCACTTTAGACGCCCGAAAGCGTTGCGTGTACACCTGCAGGATATTAGTTTGTCACCCTCCAGTGGCAGAGTCTGACATGAAGAGTGTGATGGGTCCTGAGGAGAATCGCACAATTGCACACAGCCCACCTCCCGTTACAGGTACTAACTTACTGACTTTTCTGTTTCCAATTCCTGTTTGTAAGGCGCGTTAAAGCACAAAAAGTAGATATATTGCGATAGACACGTTGTCGGTATCAATAGATGATACGTCCAGTGGGTTTTCACTGAGCTCCAGTCCAGAACCGCACAGCATTCTGGGGCATGTACGCAGAGGAAAGGTTTTAGCCTCTCAACGTCTCACGGTCAGCTAAGCAAAGTTGATGGCATCAGTTAATCAAAACTAATCAATAGTTATCAGTAACAACTGATCTATATCAGCCATATTTGGTTCTGGGTTGTAATTTTGAACATCTTGTGTTTTCAAAAATATAAGAAGACTCACACAGTGTGTGTGTAATCAAGACCATTACTGATTTATTTTCTTTACCATTGAATTTCTCTGCGGTTCTGTATTAATAACACTATTTGTAGTATTAAATGTTTTTGTGTGTTTATTTTTATTTTACAGACTTTCCTGATCCATTTGAGTCACCAAGACGCTCTGAAAACCTCTCTCCTGCAAATACCCCGAAGCTCAGGGTCTACACCAGAAACAGACATCCCAGCTACCCCCCCTGCCAGCGCGCTGTAGACTCCAAACAAATGTCTTCTCCAGGTACCAACATGCACCTCCTGTTGTGTCTAGAACATAATTATAAATGATTTCACATGTTTTGTACATTTAAACCAGTTTTTGTTTCTTTCATCGTAGAGGGAACCCCGCTGCACCAAAGCCAGGCTGTGGCAGATTCACCGGGGAATCCGAGCATTCGCAACATTGACTCCAGACGACACAGCTCCCCTTCCCTGTCCTCTTCTCCCCACCAGCTGAACAGGCACCGAGGCTTGACCTCCGCACCTCAGAGTTTGTCACGACCCCTCACCTCACCCCCTCCTCTCATCCCCTCTCCGGCCAGAGACCCTGAAAAATCCAAACACCTCATCAAAGACTCAAAGAAGAATCCAGTCCAAAGAGATGGGGACAGGGGCAGATCCTTTTCCACAGATGGAAACAGACTGCAACCTGCAAGGGAACAAGGCCTGAGAGATTCGGACAAGGGAAGGACGTCAAGTCGAGACCAAGCATCCAAGGAGTCAGAAAAAAGTAAATCACCCAGAGAGCATGTGCAAAAAGACTTTGACAAGGGTGACATATCAGCCAAAGAGCCAGAAAAGAGAAGAGTTATAGGTACAGACTCCTTTCTGAAAGAATCTGAGAGTGGAAAACCGCTGAGTAGAGACTCCTCGAGAGATTCTGAGAAGGGGAGGCTTCCAAATAGAGACTCTAGTAATAGAGAAACGGATAAGAGTAAGACATCTTTCAAAAATCCTAACTACAAGGGTATAGACAAATCTAGGTCTCTCAGCAGAGATGTGGGACAAAGGGACTCCGAGAAACACAGACAGTACAGCAGGGAAGGAGGAAAAGACTTGGGCCAAGGTAAAGATAGACCATCAAGCAGGGATTCTGACAGGGGTAGACCTCCCTCTAGAGACTCCAGCTATAGAAGCACAGAGCGAAACAGAGACTCTGGCTCAGCTAAAGATAGCAATGCCGGCAGTCAATCGAGGCGAGCTGGAAGTGAGAGCAAGAGTCCAAGATCGGCACCAGTGGGCTCGGGACAGTCTTCTCCCCCAGTGGGCACTGCTGCTCTCTCAAGTCAGCAGAGGAGTGGCAGCACCAAACAGGTTGACAAGCAGGGAAAACATGGAAACAAAGACCACGACGGTCTAAGCTTGTTGCCTCGTCACCGATCCAATCCACCCTCCAACACCCTCCCATCCAAGGACAAGCCCAGCTCAGGGAAGGAGAGTAGCAGCGCCACTGGGAATGCCACACCGTCTTCACTCCATAAGGAATCCGTTGTTGGGAAATCTGGCTCCCCGCAGAAGTCCAGTACACTGAAATCTAATGATTACTCTTCAGGTCCAGCTGGGAAGTCCCTCTTTTCATCACGGACGTCAGTGGAGGACGATGTCGGCAAACGGAGCTCCCTGCACCTGACCTCCCCGGTTGCAGGCTCAGCTGCCAAAGACAAACACCCCAAAGTCAGATCAGCTGGCAGCAGAGATGTTGTGTCCAAAGACCGAGAGAAGACCCACCAGAACAGCAGCAGCAACAAAGCTCCTCTTCTCAACAACAATGCAAAAACCACAGGCAGCTCCAGCACACATTCTCCAAACTCCAGCTCCTATAACAGCAAAGCTCCAGTGCTTGGAAACAGCACCAAATCCCAAGGGAAGCCTCAGGGGGAGAAGCAGCAGAACCAGGGAGAGGACAGGTTGTCCACAAAGAGCAGAGAGAATTTCCCCTTTCCAGAGAGGAAGTACAGCAGCAGCAATCCAGAAAGCTTCCAGCAGATGCAGACCAGTTTGGCTGCAGAGAAAGGCGTAGTGAGCGCGACTCAGTCTCACACCAAACAGATGACCAACCAGTTGTCGATTTCCTCCAGAGAGAAGAAGCGGCCAGTCAAACCCTCTTCTCACACTCCGCTCAAGACCAATATGAAGTCTGACCCCAACGGGACGCAATCTTCCTGTCCCACAAGCACTTCTTCCACCGTCTCCCCTGCTGGACAGGGGACCCACCGCTCCGCCCCGTCCCCTCTGTTCTCCTCGCCCTCTGCCAGCAGCAGCGACAGCTCCGAGTCCGACACCCAGGCTCAGATGGAGGAAGACGAACTCCGCAAAAACCGTCCGCGCCACAGGCTCAGAGACCACCACAGCCTCCTCTCTCAGTGTGCAGAGGAGGACGACGGCGAAGGCCCGGAGGACGACCACGACAGAGGTGTGGAGGACAAGCATCACGAAGACGACAGCGACGGCTCGGGTTCAGCCAAGAGGCGTTACCCGCGGCGCAGCGCCCGCGCACGTTCCAACATGTTCTTCGGACTCACTCCGTTTTATGGCGTTCGCTCGTACGGCGAGGAGGACATTGCCTTTTACGGCAGCGGCGACGGAGCGGGGGCCGTGGTTAAGAGGAGGACCGGCGGACGGAAGAAGTCGGCTGAGGGGCAGGTGGACGGAGCGGATGATATGAGCACCTCGTCGTCATCTGCAGACAGTGGCGACGACGAAGATGGCGGATTGAATAACCGGGGCAAAGACTCCTACTACTACAACTTCACTCGGACAATAATTAACCCTGGCGAAGGTCTGCCGTCAATAGAGGGGCTGGACGATTGTTTAGGAAGGGGATCCCAGCTTCAGCGCTTTCTGAAAGACGAGGAACAGCAGCAGCAAAGGGCTCAAGGAAAAACTGAAGAGGACATGCTGAGTACTTTGTTAGTACACCATTTTTTTTTTGATACATTTATTTACTCAAATGTTTTATAGAGATGCACCACTGAAATATTCTGTGGCTTGTTTTATGTCGGAGGATTTTGTACAGCCTATACCAAATATAGCTGGTTCTGATTTCACTTAAAAAAAACAACAATACATTTTTAAGATTGAGAAGTTTACTTGCATACAGATTTTTTAATCCCTAAGTAGATTGAAAGGACTTCTCTGCATCAGTGAAGATCCAGTAAAATTGTCCAGGTTATGAAGCAGAGCCAACTGGATAAAACCCAATGCAGGCTCCTTTATTAGACAGATGATGGCTCCGTAATTTTTATTTTTTGTGTCCTACAAAATATTATGTTCCCAATATCACAAAATATTCTGATTAACAGTTGAGTGCAGTTTAATATTTAGGAGAAAATTACTTCAGTTTGGTGTTTTCTTTGAAACAAAATCAACTCCATCTACTTTAATCAGTTTAGCATGATTAGCCAAGTTAGCACAACTGTCCCTTTTGTGTATTTCCCTTTATAGTTAATAGTCCCTTCCTTCACTGTTAAATTTCAGAAATACCTGCTACCACAGAGTTTAGCTGATTCAGTTTTCTCCATCAAAATTCAAATTATAAATATTTTTTTTATTACAGCGTTTCTGGTGTGAGAAATAATTGGGTATTAATGTTTTAATGTCTCCTTTATTAGAAAGAGGTTGCTGTAGAGCCAGGTTTTCCTGAGGAAATAATTTAGATGTTAACGTTTTAACCTTTGAATCTATTATTAGAGCTTTCCGTGGTTAGTGAGTAAAGCAGCTGTTTCATTGTGTGTTTTTAGTGAGTTTCAGCTTTTTTCTCAAGTTTCCGAAAGGCTACCTACAAAAGGATTAAACGGAGCAATTTTGCTGTTCTGTTATATGCTGGACGTCTTGCTTTTCTTTTGCTGCCTCAATGAACCAAAGATGTTTCTCAAAATGCCGTTGAAAATACTGATTTTTATAAATAAAATAAAAAAAACAGTGAGCCTTCCCTCACTACAAGGCCTGGGCAAAATGGCTTAAGATAATAGTGTCCAGATCCAATTTCTGATTTTAACGCAATTAGTTTTCCCTTTTTTTCTTAAAAATGAAACTACAAATGAAACGGATACCAAAGTATGACAAATATTCAATGTTCTTCATTTTAATCTTTTGTTAATCTTTGCGTAGGAGTTATCATAAACGTATTCTTCTAATAGTACAAGTTTGTTTTGTTAATATTAAGGCTATTTAAACGTTATTGTCTTAGATTGTATTCTCGCAATTCAAATGTTAACCTAACAGTCTGTCATAGACTTTAATTAAATAGAAGCCTTAGGATATGCTTGTCAAACAAGATGATGGGCTTTGAGTGAGTTGACATCACTCAACTATAGAAACAAAAGGAGTAAAAAAAAATCAAGATTTTCCAAAAGTTAAATCTGAAGAAATTTAAATCAATTTATCGCCCAATTCTACTCACTACCAACTTTCACACAGGAATGTTTTTGTCAGTGATGTCTGTCGCCGCCGAAGCCCAGAATCGTCTGATTTCTTGGTCTTTCTTTACTTCCTGTCATTACTTTACATTTTATATGTGTTGTGTTTAACAGATCCTTGGGCAAACAGCAAATCGGCCAGGTTGACGGCGTCGACGACGGCTCTGAGAGCGACACCAGCGTCTGCACCACCAGCACCACGACCACCACAGCCACCTCCTCCTCCGCCCCGCAGAAGAGCGCGCCCAAGAGGAGGGGCAGAGAAAGGCACGCGGACAAAGGCGACTCCCACGATTCGAGCAAGGAGACAGACAACGGCGGCGGTGGAACCGGCAGCGGCGGCGGCAACACACGAGAAAGCAGAAAGAACCAGAAGGAAAACTGTCTTCCTCTCGGCGGAGGCGTCAAATCCCAGCCGCAGAGCCAGGGTCAGGATCCTCTGGAGGCCCAGCTCTCCCTCAGCACGGACCTGCTAAAGTCAGACTCCGACAACAACAACAGCGACGAATGCGGGAATATTTTGCCGTCTGACATCATGGAGTTTGTGCTGAACACGCCGTCCATGTCGCTGCCGACTCTGGGTCAGCAGTCTGAGCCGTCATCCTCTGAGCTGCTGCTGGACGAGACCTACGACCTGAACAGGCGCAAAGACATTCTGTTTGACGACTTCTCGCAGCCGCTGCCCAGCGCTGAGAGCGGAGGGGTGGTGGAGGCCAGCGTCAACAGCTCCATATCGGTCGAAGAACCATATCTTCCTCTCGAGCTGCCGTCGGACCTCTCGGTTCTGACGACACGCAGCCCGGCGGTCGGCACGAGCCAGAACCACTCGGCCGGCGGCCTCATCTCAAATACCTCAGACGGCACTATCCTGGGTTTGAACTCCGACCCGGACAACATCAGCGGGGAAAAGAGCGGCGATAAGAAATCGGCGGGTCCTGGCGTCTCGCCGTCCGAGAATCAGCACGACGGTGCAGCTTTGGGAAGCAGGGACGCTCAGAGTGCAGAGGGTCACATGACTCCAGAGCAGTTCATTTCCAGCCCCGCCATTGGTCAGGGGGTGGAAACTCCAGGAAACCCGGAAGTAAACAGGAGTTCTGGCTCATCTGGTTTGCCAAATTCTCCTTCCATGCCTCTTCCGAGTCAGAAATACCTCCCAGCTGCAGCAGCAGTAGCCGCTGCTGCAGGCAGTCCCAGTCCAGTTCCTGGTCCAGGTCCTTCCCAGGCTCAGGTCTCGAGCCCGGCAGTCATCAAACCGGGTCCTGATAAACTCATCGTGGTCAACCAGCAGTTCCAGCCTCTCTATGTGCTTCAGACGGTGCCAAACGGCGTTACCCAGAAGATCAGCACAACAGGAGTGATGGAAGCCACTTCTTCTGCCGTGCTGAGCCCCATGACCATCACCAGAGGCTTGAACACCGGTTTGTCTCCAGGCCAGCCCATTTTCCCCGCTGGTGGCAAAGTCCTCGGCACCATACCTCACCCCTCTCAGCTTCACACATTCACCGGATCCACCCAGGCGGGCTTCCAAACGGGAATACCCAGCACCACCTCGGGCCTGCTCATCGGTCTGCCCTCCCAGCCTTCCGACCAGAACCAGATTCTAGTCTCGGAGGCGGGTCGACCTCACGAGCTTGGCCCCAACGTCGCCATAGTCTCCAGTCCTTCCTCCCTGACCTCTTCCCCGGCTGTGATCGCCTCCTCTCACGGCAAGAAGAGGCCCATCTCTCGTCTGCCGAGGAAAAACAAGAAACCGGCTCGCACCCGCGGCCAGCCCGCCCTGGCGCCGTCCGAAGTGGGCCCTCCCAACATGACTCTGATCAACCTGTCTTCCCAGCAGATCACAGCGAGCATCCCGGGACAACCTGGCAGCCTGGTGGAGCTGAGTGCAATCTCCGCCCCCCAGCGCAAAGTCCCAAATATCATCAAGAGGCCCAAGTCGGGCGGGGTCATGTACTTGGATCCCACCGCTCTCATACAGCAGAGAATTCCCAATCCTCAGACTGGCATCCTGAGTCACGATTCCTCAACGCACATCTTGCCTTGCTCCGTCTCCGGTCTCAGCAGCAGCCAGTCGGTGTTGAACGTGGTCTCTGTCCCGCCCAGTGGTTCTGCCGGGCTTCTGGCACCGGGATCGGTGTCTCTCTCCACCCCGGTGTTGAGTTCTGCAGAAATCGCCGGGCCGATCAGTAACCTCCTCTTCAAAGCCAATCCACATGGTCTGGGACTGTCGGATCAGCCTGTGGTCCTCCAGCCAGCAGGGGGCGCTCCCCTCATGTCGCAGCTCACCTCATCCGTTCAGACATCCATCGCCAGCAGCATCTGCGTTCTGCCGACCCATCAGACCATCAGCATGGCCGTCAACCAGCATGGCGAGGCAGAAAGTGGGAACGTTCACCTGCAGCATCAGCTTCAGCCCGTCAGCAGAGTGCAGACCATGGAGTCCAAACCGAACCGTAACGCAGCTTTATCTCCCAGCCCTTCTGCCCATCTGAGCCCCGCCAAGGGACGCGTTGTTGGAGTTTTCACCCAAAAACCGGCCGCGTTGCTTTCCCAGAGCAACAGAACGAACCCTGTCCTCAAATCGTCAGATCAGAAACCGACTAACTCAGCGACAGCAGCGTCGGTCGCAGTTTTAGCTCCTGACAAAAACAAGAAGAAAGTAAAGAGGGGCAGACAGAGTGTAGAGATCACCGGCGGGAAGAAGCTCAAAGCCTCCCAGGCAAATGAATATCACAGCAACCCTGGAAAGCAGCTGCCATCTTCAAACCCAAGGTGAGAAATTCCTGTTTTTTGCTGCTGGTTTTGACACGTGAGGTGAAAGAAAAATGCTGTGCAATATATTCAACACTTTGTACAAATAAATGCCGTATTTTTCGGACTATTCGCTACTTTCCCCCACGCTTTGAACCAAGCGGCTTGGTGCAGCTTTTCTGCGGATTTTTCTTCAACCACCAGGGGGCTCTTTTGCAGGAAGTGAATCATTGGAAGTCAAAATTGGAAATCAAAGAAGAAAGTGCTAAACTTCATTTAGAACAAGTACATGCTAGCCGCAGGCACAACGGAGAAACGTGTTCAAACTCATATGATGGACCTTTTTAAGTTGAAGGTTATCGATATGGCAGTACAGGAGGGAAATGGAGCCGCTGCACGTAAACTCGGCGTGAACGAAACCATGGTTCAGATTTTTCGATGGAGGGCTGCGTCCTTAATAAATTCAGCAGGTTTATTAGGACGCAGCCCTCTGTTGCCCTCTGCTGGGTTCTTATGGAAAACCAAGAGCGACTTAGTTTCCGTTTTTTTTTGTTTTTTTTTTGTTGTTGTTGTTGTTGTTGTTGTTTTTTTGTAGCTGCGGCTTATGGTACGGTGCGCTCTATAGTCCGGAAAATACGGTACGCCCGATGATAAAGTCACTTAAGTAGTAGATGGTGTCCTTTTTGTGAATAATTTAATCTCGGTATAAATACAGCTGTTCTGCAAAGACTTGAATACATCAGAGAAATAACCAAAGAGGCTCATAGTAGCTCTGGAGGAGCCACAGCTCAGGCAGGAGAATCTGTTCACAACTATTAGTTATACAGATCCACAAATCTGGCGTTTATGGAAGTTTTTAAGTAAGAAACAATTTGTTGGAAGAAAGAAAGAAGCTCAAATACTTTTCTATTCTGATAACTACTTTCTTGCAAAACCTTGACAAATAATAACAATTAAAAATTCATCATTTGTCCATGCAGCTCCAGAGAACTGTACTCTCCAGAACCGATGGACACCGGCAAGCCCCCAGACAAGACAACCAACAAGAAGTAAGAAGAACCTCCAATCATATTAGTAAAGCTAATCCTAAAATATTGATCTGGTGCTTAATTTTTCTATCTCTAGCTTGTTTGGTAAAAAGAAGACATCTGAAGGTCGTGCCATACCAGGAAAGATGGTGGAAAAAGACAAACCCCCTGCAGCTGGAGAAGCTGGGTCTTTTCCGGCAGCTTCACCGCCCAATGAGGACGGAAGCAGCGCAGATTCTGGCTTGGACGGCAAACCCAAAAAGGGCATCATCTTTGAAATCTACAGCGAAGACGGTTTCCACATTCGTTGTGAGAGCATCGAAGGTCAGCCAACAGAACATGCTGCGCATGTAAATTAGCTTTGATTGACTTAATAGTTAAGAGCAGACACAAACAACACCGTCAGTGATAATTACAAACAAATAAAGAGTATAATATATGTGGGTATTGATATCTATAAAACGGCTACAACTGTAATAAAATTTACTTTAAAAATGATGCGGAAAATGTTGCTTTTCCAGTTGTCATGTGCTAATGCTTCGTCCTACAGAGGCCTGGAAGTCCCTGACTGATAAGGTGAAGGAAGCTCGCTCCAACGCACAACTCAGAGAGCTTTCCTTCGAAGGTAACAGACGTTCTCGACATCTCGGAAATAACCAGAAACTTCCAGACAGAAATTAACTGCATGTCAAGAGTGAAAGGCTGCCGTCTCACTCGGAGCTTCTTCCCGGCGTTCCCCCCTCGCAGGTGTGAACGGACTCAGGATGCTGGGCGTCGTCCACGAAGCGGTGGTCTTCTTGCTGGAGCAGCTGTACGGATCCAGGCACTGTCGGAGCTACCGGTTCCGCTTCCACAAGCCGGACGACACGGACGAGCCCCCGCTGAACCCCCACGGCTCGGCGCGCGCAGAAATCCATCACAGGTCAGAGCGAGGACTTTTGAACCGTTTGGGTATGAATCAGGGTTAAAGCGACTCGTGGTAGTGAATCGATTATTGTGATGATTATCATCGACTGATTTACTTCTGGATTTAATTGTTAACTGGAGTGTGCAGACTCTATGAAAAGCAATTAGCTGAAAGAACAACGTATTCAGAGCAGTGATTAAACTGAAACTGTTAAAAAATGTTCATTTAAGATAAACACCTTTTGTCTGTAAATCTGCTCTATCAGGACTCCTCACAGTTTTGGCTTCAACTAGTTCAACTTTTGTGATCAGGAGACTTTATTTTATCAATTTATTATTTAATTAATCCAAAAAAAAAAAAAATCATCAGCTCAGCCGTACACTGTTTTGATGTTATTTCGGCCAGAAAGTTGTTGATGGAAGTATTTTTTTTCCTTTGCTAAAAGATCAAACGTATACAAAAGAAATGTTGCTGATTTTAGGCAATAAAATTAATTTTATTTAAAAAAAAGCAATGTATTTGTTTATTAGCATTGCTATTATTTTTAATATACTATAAAATAAGCTAAAATCTGTAGACTGTCATTTTTTAAATCTGAATAATCGATTATTAAGCTAATTCTTAGTTGCAGCGTTAGTATGAAATGTACTGGATGTTCAGAAACCCCCTGTTTGCAGAGATTCTAGCTATTTAAAGTGGAGATTTTAATCCTGTGGTTTGGAGGCATCGTGAACTTTTGCTCAGGTGTGTAAATATCAAAAGTAGCTTAAAGTAAATCAGAAACTGTCCCACTCCAGCCTTTGCTTCAACACTTTTCCACAGTTGACTCAACAGACTCCTTATACTCTGCATCCCGTCTGTCTCACTAATGCTTCGATCCTGCACTGCTCTTTTCCCACCAGGAGGTCCGTATTTGACATGTTTAATTTCTTGGCTTCAAAACACCGACAGCCCCCTGAGTACCGGCCGCAGGAGGAAGAGGAAGAGGAAGGGCAGCTCAGGACTGCGAGGTAAGTCACCGAAGTAATTTGGGTCTCGGCTTCACGGATGTGGAATTGGTAATAAAGCCGCTTTTTACTTTGTCCTCATGCTGCCACTTCAGACGGGCTTCCATGGAGCTGCCGCTTGCTGCGAGGTTCAAACAGCTCAAAGCCACCTCTAAGGAAACAGTCGGCGTCTACAGGTTAGATAAATGCCATTAGCTGTTCGTGTTTAAACAAGAGAAGTCTGCAGGAGAGTTGAATGATGGCACCTAAATTGTTAGCAGCTTACGTACAAATCATTGCTTTAGAGTCACAGTTCACATCTTTGAGTTTTAATATTAAAGGTTTAAAAAAGATTTAAAAAAAAAAAAATTCACAAAACATGAGGCCTAACATGAATTTTATCCCTCGATAGCTTTCAAAAACTTAATGTGGAAAAAAAATGGGACTTTAGGTGGAAGTATGTCTGATCTTGGATCTTAGTTGTGAAACCAGGAATCTCTGCTGCTCCTCCAGAGTGTTGTAAGTGTTGGCTTACACTAACATGCTGAGTAACATTCATTCAGTCCACTAGCATGTTAGCATCTTGGCTGCTTCTCCTCGCCTGGCCTTTCCATTCAGGCAGTGGTTCTGTACTTTTGCCATTTTTAGATGATGAAATGAGCAGTGCTAATCCAGATGTCCGGTAACTTGGACAAAAACCCAGTAAAATGCATTCAAGTGTGTGTTTGCAACATGACATAATGCGAAAAAGCCCAAAAGGTAAAAAGAAAAAAAAAAAAAGGACTTTGTCAAGTCTCTGCTTAAAAACTCGAGTCTTCTTGTTTCCCACTGCAGGTCGCCTATTCACGGCCGCGGTCTGTTCTGCAAGAAAACCATCGAGGCCGGGGAAATGGTGATCGAATACTCTGGAAACGTCATCCGGTCCGTGCTCACTGACAAGCGGGAGAAATACTACGACGGGAAGGTGAGGCCTCTGACAGTTTTCCCATTATATTTCTGGGCGAACCCAGAGCGTGCTAAACCCCCGTCTCCTCCTCCCCCCCCGAAGGGAATCGGCTGCTACATGTTCCGCATCGACGAGTATGAGGTGGTGGACGCCACCGTGCACGGCAACGCCGCCCGCTTCATCAACCACTCCTGCGAGCCCAACTGCTACTCCCGGGTCATCGCCGTGGACGGCCAGAAGCACATTGTCATCTTCGCCTCGCGTCGCATCTGCTGCGGCGAGGAGCTCACCTACGACTACAAGTTCCCCATCGAGGACGCCAGCAGCAAGCTGCCCTGCAACTGCGGCGCCAAGAGGTGCCGCAAGTTCCTCAACTGACGGCTCCCATCTGAGCGACTCGGAGGAAGGACTCCGCTCCCTGCCGGTTTACAGTTTTAAGCTACAAAAATGACACCAGCTGCTGCCGGCGTCGGCTCGCAGCAGCAGTTGCTGCTGCAGGCCGCGGCGCGTCTGCAGGAAGGGCCATATGTAGAAACCCAAACATATTGTGCCTCCTTTTGTCTAATTTATATTCGGCATTGAAAGTTTCACCTGGAAAGGTGAGTAACGAGACGTGACATTGCAATATATATTACCTTTTTATTTATATTTGGATGATAGTTATCCCTTCATATTTTTTTATTTTCTACATCGGCCAATCCTTTTTTAGAAACATATTATGATCTACTAATGTGAACTTTAAAGGAAAGGATACATTGGAAAAAAAAAAAAATCAAAGAACTTGGATCCGTTTTACACCAAAGTGCAATTTGTTGAAGGGACTTGAAACAGTGGTATTTTATTTTATTGGAGGTTAAATTAGGACTCTGTTTTTGTTTTTTTTTTTCTGTGTTGTCGTTGCATATCTCCTTGTCTCAGTGTGCCCTGATGCCTTCAGAGCTGAAACCTTCCCCTATAGAGTGTTTATTTGACCCTGCAAATAGGCGCAGCCTGGTGGGAGCTGTGCAGGTGGAAACACTAGTGGGAGCAGGACGAGGAAAAGTAGCAGGAACAGGAAAAACAAACATAAAGACATCAGGGAGGGGAGAACAGTTGAGTTCGTAAGAGAACCGTTTACTTTTTTACCGTTGCTGTAAAAGGGTTGTCGTCAGATTCAGCCTCAGCTGATTGGTTAAAAGTGAATCTGAGATGATTGGATCAAGCCTCTGGCCCGAGGGAGCGAGGCAGCTAGAGATTCTGGTGGACTGACGGCCGAGGGGACCAGGGAAACCTACTGATGTGCTTGAATAGACGTGCGTAAAATGATTTTCTTTGTTACTTTTGGAGCTTCATCCGAATGACGCATCCGCAGCGTTTCAGGTCTGCGAAAAGCTGCTGCTGCTGTTATCAGACTTGTCTTTGGTAATTGTGTAAGCTGGGACGTCCCAAAACCACAGCAGCAAGAGAACCAAACGCCATCCTGTTAAATTGAATTTTCATGCAGCTCCATCCCCCCCCTTTCTTCTCGGGCCTGTTGTGATAACCATTATTAAGGGGAAAGAAAAATGTTTTTTTTATTATTATTATTTGTTGTTTATCTGTCTTTTTACTACAGACAGGGAAATACCATGCTTGCTTTTTGGAAAGAAAACAAAACTATGTAAATAATGTATATTTTTTTACAAAAAAAAAAAGAAAAAAGATTAAAAGCACTCACTAGTGAATAGCACTTAATGATGGTATTTATATTTTTAAAAAGTCATATTTATTTTATTGCCATTTTTGTAGGAAATAGAGGTTTACAAACACTAATGCTTGGTTGATATGTTTTGTATTCCACTGCTTTTTCAAAGTTTGTTTTTTTTTTTGTTTGTTTTTGTTTTATTCTAAATTTTGGAGCCTGAATGTTTTCTTTGATTCCAAAGACTGACACTGGTCTGTGGCTTGGTTCCTGTTTAGTTCAGTCCACCAGTAGCTCTTTTATCTACGCCAGGCCGTTTGGCCACAGCTGATGTTCATTTCATTTTTATTGTTTTTATAGATTTTTTTCTTTCTTTCTTTCTTAAATGTCCCAGTTGTAGCTACTGGTCTGGCCGTCATCCGAACTATAATTATGCACTTGAGAGAGTTTAGATTGTGGATCTATAGCGGATATCTCCTCTCTCTCCAGCCTTATCGTCTCCACACCGCGTCGATCCGAGAGTCGAGTCCGCTCACAGGCTGCTGCTGCTGCTGCTGCTGCTGCTGCTGCTGCTGCTGCTGCTATCGAATCCGTTCTGCGATCAGCCAGGACGTCGACTGGCTCACTGCTAATTGAAAACAAACAAATAAGCTACCCGCGTTTGGAAAAAAAGAAATATTAAAAGTAGTGCTTTGCAAAAGTTTTCATGCATCTTTTCACATTTTATCAACCACAAAATTTGTATTTTGGGGGGGATTTTATGTGATTGACCAGCAGAAAGTAGTGGATGAAAAGTGAACAGTTTGCCAAATTACTTTCAGCTCTCCGTCTGTCGTTTGGTGTCTGTCTCTACCAGCTTTGCACAAGAGACAGACATTTTCACCCATTCTTCCCAGCAGAACAACTCAAGCTCAGTCAGACTGGATTGCCCTTTATTTAACTCCCATCCACCTCAGCATGATGCAGCCACTGCCGTGTCTCGTGGTGGAGATGGCATGTTTAAGGTTTTTCTGACGTTTTGTGTCAGTTTTATTACATGATTTTTGGTTAATTGCAAGCAGGACTTGTTCAGGCTTTCTTTCAACATGGATCTCCTCTTGCCCACTCTATTAAAAACTAATTGGTGAAGTGCGGGACTTCCAGTTGTCCTGTTGATGGATTCTTTCCTCTGGAGTCACTTTGAGTGTCTTTGGCTGCTTCTCCCATTCAGGCTCTCTATGCAAGGTTGTTGGTAGGTTTGTAGTTGTGCCCCATTTACTGACCCGGTTGCGTCTGGAGGCATTTGGTTGCTCTAGATTTGTAAAAGGTTTCTTTCCACTCTAGTTATGAATTGCTTTTTGTTGGCCTGTTACATGAAATCCCAATGAAATTTGTGGTTGTCGTTGTTTGATGAAATATGAAAAAGTGAACACTTTAGCAAGACACTGTAAGTCCCTCTGCAGACTTGGTCTATGATGAAGAGGTGCCTTTATTTGAACTCTTATCAGCAGCATTCGTCATATCTCCATTGAGCCAATTGAAGAAAAACAAAGAAGCATTCATAGCTCACCAGCATTCAGGAAACATGGTTTTCATTTGGTTTCCTCCTCCGTTCCTCTCTTTTTTTTTTTTTTTCTCCCCCCCACACAAACCTTCATGTCTCAGAGCAAATATTTAAAAGGCAGGATCAACCGAAGCCAGAGTCCATGCTTTGTATCCCTTCGTGTCATCTTTACGCCGTTCGCGCTGACTTTGATGCGACCTGTTGCGGCTACTGTCCCCCACCCCCCGTTATTCTGGTGAACTGAAATGAAAATACAAACCACGGACGGTTTGCACTTGAGCTGTGAAACAGGCGCTGAATACTCATAGGAAGAAGAAGAAGGATAATAAAAACAAAATTCAGCTCTTTCTCCAGACAGAATGCAACTCAAAAGTGCTGAAACCACAAGCACAGAACATGAAGCCAGAGTTTGCGTGAAACCAGGCTCTGGTCGGGCGTTTCTTGTTTTGAAGCTCCAGCGAAGTGCACTTGATTCTTTCTGCTCAACAAAAAAATAAAAATAAAAAAAGCGAAGTTCAGGGACCGCACCGGCGGCCCTCTCCTTCCCGATAAGTCTCCCGTGGCGCCACCGCTGGGCTCGCTGGGTTCTGCTGCTAAGGTCAACAATGAATGTATGTTCTTCCTCCACGTCACCAGACCCGTGATGGTGTTGATACTTGGTCAGCTGCGTTTTTTTTTTTGTTTGTTTCCTCCTTCCTTGTTTTTGTGTTTTTGTTTAGTTTTCTCTCTCTTGTAGAGATGGAAGACCTTAAATGGCATCAGCGGTTTTGGTTCTTGCTGGTTTAGCTCAAACCGTTTTTCCGCCAGTAGCGGCGATGAAGACGAAACATGGTTACTGATGCTAAGGGCTTTCTCTTCAAACAAGCTCCGTCTTCAGGGTCAGAGTGTGAAACAGTGAGTCGAGGTTCTTTTGACGTTATCAGCAGCATATATACAATAAGGCAACATCTTCTGTCGTCTCCTTGGACATTTTACCACGCCACACCAGTGGCCCTTCTCCGTCATTATCTGTAATTATAGTATAAATACTCAACAGTATATGGAAACATGCATAGTACTTTCTTGTTCTTGTATCTATACAAATATATGGAATGGACAGACAAACTTAGTTACAGTAGCAAAACAGCAAATTTATAAAGGTTAATAGCAACGTTTCCGTGTACTCTATAATGGTTTTGTGTTACAGTACTATCAGATAAAACTAACGTGCATCATTCTTTTCTGTATATTGATATCCAGTACCAGTTTTGCTGTGCCTGTGAGCGAATCCTTCGCCAGCAAGGAGCGCTGCAGTTTCTTTCTTTTGTCGTTTTTAATTTTTTTGTTTTCTTTTGTTTTCTGGAACGAAATGGTTTTCATGTGATGAGAAATGTAACTGTGTTAACGTGGTTGTGAACTTCTTGAGGTCAGACGTTTGGGTTTATTTTTCTGGTTGTTGTAGCGAATGGATTTTCTAAATTCTTTTTTCTCAGATTTCGTTTAACAGGGACGTTTCAGACAATTTACTTGATGTGGTAAAATTCAGAGTTTGGTTTGTGGAAACCAGAGGTTTAAAGAAACCACCATAATGGCTTCTTTTTTTTTCCACTTTGGACTGCTTTCATGTCTCCCTCTCTTATCTCTTTCTGTCCTCCGAAGCTTTTTTTTTGGTTGTTCTTATGATGTTTTATAGAAAGTGAAAATGCTGACATTGAGAACCTTTAATTTATTTATTTACCACAGCAACCATGTGGAGCCGCTCTTTTACAATTCAAACTTCTGGAGAGGTTGTAGGAGTACTTAACCTGTTTGTGTAATTTTGTTGTGTATAGACAGCTTAAGATGGGATGTAGTGTCAAAAAAAAAAAAAGGCGGGGTGGGGTTACAGTGGGATGTGGACAAAGAGGGATCATGAATGGGCCAGTTTTCTTTTGCCTTGAATATACCTTTGTCTTATACCAACATCCTCCTGCTTTTTGTAAAAAAAAAAAACAAAAAAAAAAA
>NW_015113505.1:473546-474174 GCF_001443285.1 Poecilia latipinna
TAGTTTAAATAATAAACATGTCGCCTTTACTCTTCTCTGTCTCTTGTTTTTCCTTGAAGTTCGTATTTATCTCTGGGTTTCTGCCTGGACTTTAAGTTTCCAAATGTTGCACACTTGAAAATTAATCAGTGTGGTGTTGCGCAGGTTCTTTTATTTTGACAAATGCTGTGGAAACATGAGAGCGACAGTGAGCGCCTCCGCTGACCAGCCGTTGCTGCGCTTAATTGCCGTTGGCTCGCTCACAAACAAATATTTACCACGAGTCAAAGAACAAATATTTACAATACAAGTCAAATAATTAAAACACTTCCACACATATACCTCGCCACTCCGCCCTAGCCCACCTTCCCCACAAGAGACACAAACAGTAGCGCTAATTGACATTTACCTGTGGAAACATGAGAGCGACAGTGAGCGCCTTCGCTGACCAGCCGTTGCTGCGCTTAATTGCCGTTGGCTGGCTGCGTCAGGAGTGCTGCTCACCGTGCTCTATGTGCCCACTGGTGGCGAAGTGTTGTCACTGCAGTCCAGTGCATCTCAGGAAGATAAGTGCAGCTGAAGAGCAAAGCCAAGATAAGAAAAATGGAAGCAAATAAACAAACAGAAATGTCCATTCTCTCACACAATG
>NW_015113506.1:0-23811 GCF_001443285.1 Poecilia latipinna
GATCACTCACGGCACACTAGTGTGCCGCGGAACAGTGGTTGAAAAACACTGGCTTAAAGGATACAGCTCTCCTTGTTAAACAATATCTAATCGGTAAGAAAACACCAGATGAGTACCAACACCTTCAGAACAGGGAGCGGCATCAAACAGAAAAAATCTCTCCTGCTGTTTATGTCTGTCTGTTCTGGGAAAGCAAAGCTAACCAGCTTTGCAGTTTGAACACTGCTAAAATTCTATCAAGTATTTTTAGTTTTCAGTGTCGATATCTAAACACCCTTAAAGTAAGACAAGACAGTCATCTTTAATATTGATTAAAAAGAACTAATTCAAGTGGCAGATTATTTCATTCATCCAGTGGCGTGCTGTGGGGTTCAGTCAGGGCCTTCAATGTCAACTATTCCTGAGCGATACATCGGCAGGACAATGCAAAAACTGTGCACCACACCAAGCAACAGGCATCCAATAATATGCAAATAAATAAAGTAAAGCAACAATGCATAATTCAAGCAATATATTTTAACAAAATCCACAGGCAACAGCCAGCAATTCAGCAAAACATGAAAACATAAGTAAAGTTTGTATGAGAATGTAGGCTAATAGAAAAGTAACACTCACCCATTACTTGTAAATAATCCACTGGTTGTTGTACTCAGTGCTAGCTGTTAGCCACTCGTAACGCTCATTGATACAGTCTTTAAAATGCCTTACAAAGTTCTTACTGGCCTGTGTTAGTGAATCCAGGTTTGGTGTGGAATTTCCAGTTTTAGTTCTTTCTTCTTCTTTTTTTATCCATTAAAGAGTGTCTTGAAAAAGGCGATTTTGATAAGTCTGCTGCATTAAGGTCAACCGGAGTTGAAGCGGACGCGGATACTATTTTGAAAAAATACCAAGTTCACCACAGTATGGGGACGAAAGGGAAGCTCTTTACTTACAGCTGAGCCTGGGGGACGCGCCGTCATTGTATGTAAATTTTGATTGGCTGATAATTCTGTCAGTCATGCGAGATGCACGACATTTTTGAGGAAGGGGTATTTGTACAGCAGGTCCTGAACTGCTCGGCATGTGTTTAAGGCACTTTTTAAAGTAGGAAATTAAATTGAAACCTCAATATTACCAATATATTAAGCAACTCATTAGTAGAATAAAAATTAAATCATATAGATAAAATAAACATGATTAAAGCTTTTTACACGTTTTCTTTTAAATTTTCTAGGGTTAACAGAGAAAGCCCTGCTGGCCCTGACAGCCCACCACTGCATTTATCACATGGGAAAAATGTCTTGTTACATGTGAAATAATCTGCCAGTGGAACTATTACATCAATATTAAGGAATTATTTACTTAAAGCAAGCTCCTATATCTTGGCGGAGGGTTACTTGTTAGTTTGTCCTTTTCTGAAATATACTAAGATGTTTGTATGAGAAACTAGATCAAAAATACTTGGTAAGATTTTGTGGTTTTGCGGTGAATTTTTCAAACTTCCTTTGACCTGGAAAGGTACAAAATTCAGCTTACTTCCAATGCTCCAGGTGAACTGCTGTTGCAATTTTTGCAACAACAAGGTGAAATAAAACGATTGTGTATGTGATCATGTCCGAACACCTAAAGCTCGCTCATACAGAACTGCTCCAGCTCTTGCTCAGAAACACCAGAAAACTTAGTCGGACGAGGCGAGAGCTTCCATCCATTTGAATGATTGAGGTCAGCTGGAAACGCTGGCTAAATGGAGTGTGAATGACTTTAACGACCAGCTCTACCTACACGTCTGCAATTTCTCCCTCATATTTCCTCAACACTGTCACGGCTCGCTGTCTGTACTTTTGCTGCGGACAGGGATTGATCTCAAACAAGTTGCTGAATCCCAACGAAGCTCATCGGTCCCAACCCGGTCTCTAATTCTCATCCTCTGCTTACACTCATATTTTCAAATTAAAGCAGCAGCATGAGTAAAACGTTTAATGGTAATGTTGTAGGACCTTGCGCTGGCAAGACTGTCAACAAGAAAAAGAGTAAAAGATTCAAGCAAATGAAGAACAGAGACATTTGTGACAGTGGTGAACCAACATGCTGCAGAGTTGAAACCTTGAAAATCAAATTTAACACTATTTTGGTAGAAACAACATTTTTGGAAACTTCTCCTTTTTGTGGTAAAGCTATTTAGTGACAATGAGACAGATGGATGGATTTCTTTCCTGAAAGTGGCTGGAGGAACCTGACAGATGGACAAAGAGACAAATGAACCAACATTTTGGATGGATGGATGGATGGATGGATGGATGGATGGATGGATGGATGGATGGATGGATGGATGGATGGATGGCTGTTATTGACCAATATGAACACCATATTGCAGTTTTTAAGCAGCAGATTTTGTACACGGCATATATATTTTTACTCTTATTCATCTTTAAGCTCTGACCAAAATAATTTGAGTCAAGGTATTATTGCATGCATGTCACGCAGGAGATTAAAGAGCACTTCCTCTTCTTTCCCCATTTAATCCTCTTCTTTTTCTTCTTCTTCATCTCTCTGTTGGCTCTGGATGAACAGAACAATGAAATATCATCAAAAAGGTATTAACTTTTCCCGCTCCTAACACTCAGCCTATTGAGGAGGATAAAGTGGGAGCAGTGATCTGTCAGAGGTGGGTGTTACAAGCAGATGGGAGGGAGGTGATGAGCAATGTTTAGAGTCATCATTTTGTTTTCTTGTTTTTATCCACATGGTTGAGCAAGAGCCAAGCACTGGGGTGGAAATTACACATGAACGGAGTGTTTAACCTCACCGAGTCGGCTGCTTTCCATCACTTTTCCACAGAAACCCATCAGAGCAGGGTCACAACGTGGCAGTTCAAACATCCAGTACACATAATTCAGATGTAAATATCTGAATTTTCGTATCCAACAGTATAAAGACATTAGGGCTTGATTAGGTGGTTAGATTGGTTGTAAATGCTGATATTTTCAGCAATCATTCCAAAAAGATAATCTATGCTTCCTTGAACAGGTCTATAGTCTGTACAAAATATGTTCATCACATTTTCTTTACACAAAATAATTCTTAGATAATCAGATTATATTCTGCTCATTTCTGTGTATTTCAGAATGAGCTGTTTTAGGGCCACTTGTCACTTTAAATCCGATTGACTTCTGCTGGCCACGTCTCCCAACTCAATGTTTGCACTCCAGGGTTCCCCCAAAGCATTATAAGCCTGGCAGGCCACCAGGCTTTACTTGTGCCCCACCAGGCTAAACATTGCTAAACATTGCTAAATATTTAAGTCTTTTTAAAATGTTTGCATTTTTCAAAACTTTATAGTTATATAATTATCCAGTCTTTCAATAACACATAGTTATCAAATGATATTTTCAAAATTCTTGTCAACTTTAAACATTTTATTAACTCAAAAACATCATGGGCTGCCTGATTTATGAGTGCCCAAGTGCACAAGCACAGGGCTTAGCAAGTTTTCTGGGGGAAACCTTGCACAGGACAATGACTACAAATGGATGTACAATTATACAAATGTACATCTTTGAAAAGCAGAAATGGAGCCTCCTGTACAACCAACCAGAACACGACTGGTTTCTGGATGGTAAGTTAACAACAAAACACTTGTCTTTTCTAGCACCCATTGTACAGCACATATGGTGGTAAAACTCTTATATCTTCTGCTGTCATCTCTTGGGTTAGCAGAATCGGGGCTAAATGTTCATGTTTTTCTTGGTGAAGTTCAAACTGAAAATTCAAAAGCTGAATGGTTTAGGTCCAGATCTTGGCTGGATTGCCACATAATTCACTTCTGTTTCCTCAATGTCTACCTTTTTGCAAAAACACCGAAAACCTCCAAAGGCTAGGTGTGCTTATCTGACTGGCCTCTCATTACAGAAAACACATTCAGAGTAGCTTTATGCTTCTTTTTGTTGCCACTTTTACTTTACCTTTACTTGCACTAAACCAGAAGCTGGCTCAGTACCGTCGGCCTTTTGTCACGACCAAGTGGGGTTTGAGAAGACATGGCAGATACACAGAAAAGAAATAGAAAAACTGATGTAGGAGTACTTCCAATGTCAGTAAAAAGTTAATAGTAGTTACTATCATGTCAAAACTGGTCAGCCATTGTCCCCAGGCACTGACAAGGCATTTTCATTCACACACTCGATATTTTATATATTGGCCCATTTTTTATGAAGCTTTGAGATGCTTGTCCCAGAAAATCCCAGTGGATCAGTTTGAACTTTCATGGTT
This sequence comes from Poecilia latipinna, assembly GCF_001443285.1. NCBI lineage: Eukaryota > Metazoa > Chordata > Actinopteri > Cyprinodontiformes > Poeciliidae > Poecilia > Poecilia latipinna. The sequence continues at coordinate 4,249 of NW_015113506.1, forward strand.
TAAAAGGTCATCTTCACCATGTCTGGATGATTAAATGTACTGCGATGTGAATGGCCAATCGCCTTCCTATGTTACCACACAGTGGAACAGGTGTACCCTACAAAGTGACTGTTTATCTGCCTAACTGGTGGAGATGAGAGTTGAAATGGAGTTCACCCTAATGTCGAACTTTACATTGGCACAACTATTTCTTTGTTTGCCCTTGGTTATAAGGCATCTTTTTACGTCCAGACACAATTAGGATGCCAACATGATTCTTTCTATGACAATTTTACTCTCTTCATATTCCAGCATCAGTTGTTATGGGGATAATCCAATAACACCAGAGGTAAAAGGTCCCCATAGGACAGTAGTGATATTATTTCCACTCGGCTTGTCTCCCTGTGACTTACTGCTGCCTTGTCTTAAGGTTATTGTACTTCATTTAGTCCCTTTTTTTCAATTTCAGTTAGAAAAGTGCTGCTGCAGACAGTAAAATGGGAGGGCATTGTTTCAGGTCACATACAGACTCTGGTACAGGCATATAAATTATGAAGACAAACCCTCGCGGGAGGAGGACACATATGCCTCCATGCACACTCAGACACACACTGATGGCTTTCCTGGAGATTCACCGGGTCTGTAAAATTATCTTGTAAAAGAGAGGTGGGGGGGCTTCAGCTTCAGCTACCAAGGGTTCATTAACCGACTCAGACATACAGCCTGAGCTCAGACAGACATAAAGTGACCCCTGGAAGGAATTCATTCATTTTTATGCCCCCTTTCACCTCAGTGCTGCCTATTTGCTTTCAGGCCTATTAGGTTAGCAGCCTTTTAGGACTCTATACCTTTATTTTTTTAGGGTCTTTCCATGATTTACACACTGTAGCTCTTACTGACTCTCAGAAGAGGTAGTCCACTATAAACAGCTGTTAAAGTAAGAAGATGAGGACAGCTTTGGCTGAAATGATGTAATACTCGTGTCGCCAAAGTGTGACTGTTCATTAATCACTTCTACGGCAGCTTTTGTTTTGAACAAAGGCCGCTAAAATGGAACCAGTTTTAAAAAAATGGCAGGGCTCCAAAATATTGACAATGCAGACAAACTGGGTTTATCAGAAATAATCAGCTTTGTTTGAGAAAGGTTCCTGTTTACTGAATGGTCGTTTCTAAATTTATTGAAGTTGTTAAATGAGTTAAATCCTTTAAAGGCTTATATAAGAGATTACTCTATAGATACTATACCAATCGATATTTTCACATGTCCCTACTTATTAATTTTACATGTTTTTCATCCTGAAAATAGAAGAGATTAAAAAGAGGTGTTAGGTGTTATTAATTCAACTTGATTGAGATTTGGAGAAACAATTTATGCAAGCAATATAACTTCATTTAAAAAACAAGGGCCTCAGTAGTAATTTGGGGAACCCTGCAGTTCCTACTCACTAGCTATGTTGGGATTACCAGATGTGTCTTTGTTATTATTTGTTTTTTGTTATTTGGCGTGATACGCCATCATACAAGTTATTCTTGGAGAATGTTTTGACTGCACACATTGTTTGTCACATTTTTTTTCTTTTTTTTGTAAAATCCATAGTATTTTAAGAAGTTCAGTCTGTCTTTGATGGTTTTCTGGAACAAATATGGCTTATTTCCCACTGTCAAGTTAAAACAGCAAATGGTGTATATGTGAGTGCATTACCATCTCCAGCCAACTGGCACGCGCCTCACAGGAAATCAAGTGCACCCATCCCTTCTCATTCCCATCAGAAACCTATAAAGTAACTCAGCACACCTGTGTTCTGAATGATCCCTTCAGACAAAGAACTCGGCTCCAAATTTCCACAGAGACACCACTGGTAGGGACTGAACATCAAACCATTTAACCTGCATTCAGAAAACCTAATCAGTCTTGTTTATGGAATGTGTTTGTTTGTTTATTCACTGATTACTTAATGGTAAATTAATATTGTTTGGAAATGTATTTTGTTCACTATAATTTGCAAGTAATTTTGGTTCATTTGTTTGTAGGTTTTCAACCTGCTTGGTGTGTCTTCTCTGACCACTCAAACGAATCATGGTGGTCTTGTATTGAAAAGTGAAGTGATTTAAAGACAAAAGAAAAGAAAAAAAAAAAGATGACACTGAGATGAGTTGTTCCTGCGTCTCTTTGATGGGAGCAAGCCTTTTTCAAGTTTGGGCAGAAGCCGAGGTGTTTGAAGAGGCCAAAAAACTTGACACCCACCAAGATTATGTATTTCTATTTACAATTTGTACATTAAGAGCAAAGTAGAACTATAGACAAATCCCTTGCTTGTGTACCCAAACCTAATTGCACTTTGTCAACCATTTGGAAGGTTTGTTACAGTTTATTTCTCGATTGTTTTTGTCAGTTTCAGTTTCCTTATTTATTTTACATTGGTTCTAACTACACTAGCTGGACAAATTGAAGTTGTGTTGTTTTTACATGTTTGACCAAGCTTATAACGCTGTTGGCATGTTTAGGTGAGTTGTACTGGTGTTATCATCTAAATTGGTAATTCAGTACATAAATATCTGTGTAAAAAACATCTTAAGTCAATTTAGTACTGCTGTATTGTATCGGTATCAGCCAATGCTAAACCTTAGATATTTGTTTCGGCATCAGAAGTAAAAATAAAATGGATCATGCATCCCTAATTAGATTATGTTCTTTTGACCAAATATATTAGCATTTATTTGATGTTCATGCAGTATGACAGGACTATAATTGCAGAAGATATAAAGAATGGACAAAAGAATCTAAAACAGTGAAGGATATCTGAACAATGACTCCCAAATTTTCCAGCCCTCCTGTCTCCTGTACCTTCACTGAAGCATTTTCCCCTGTATACTCTTTTAAATCTTTTAATATGTTTTCTTAGAAGTGCGGCGCCTCACGCTCCCAGGGTCACTCATCTGAGTTTGTTGAGCCGCCACTTTCCTGCATCTCGAGGGCACCAAAGAAGTGCCCTCAAAAAATGAACAGAAAATGACACTTAATGCCTTTCAACACAAGGCCTTCAAACAGCGCTGAGATACGTTTGCCTACAGAATTGAATCTCCAACTATAAAGTGGTTCTGTTTTTAACCGACCTTGGCTACCAGGAGAGTTTAAACAAGATGTGTGCTGCTGCCGGTATCGACAAGAAAGGCACTTCAATGATTTACTTCTGCTTCAACAACAATGGGTTGAATATTTTTTTGGCACTTTTATTGACAATTTCAAGAGTGTTTAGTCAGTGTACTGTAAATACTATTTAGAATAGAGGAAAAAAAGCTATTAATATTTTCCAAAACACTACAACATGGAAAAATACAGGACAATCCTGGAGGAAAAAAGATCTGAGACTTTAGAAGAAGTTCACCTTCCAACAGAACAACAACCCAAATCATAGAGTTTCAGCTAAGCAGTTTAGCAGTTTAAATCAAAGCATAGTTGTTAGAGCAACTAACAACTAACGGTTCAGTCAAAGCCTAAACAAATCTATTTTAATCTGTTTCAAAACTTCAACGCTGATCTGTAAAGACACTTCTCATGATATTTGACTGAACTTAAGCTATTTTGTAAAGAAGATATAGCAAAAAATTAAATCTATAGATGAGCTAAACACATGTGTGCACATCACACCTTTTCCTAGTAGAACTTGAAACTTGCAAAATTATTTTTTTATGGCTTGTTTGCACCTTGAAGAGTCTTGGGCCAAAGCTGGTCATTTTCATGTTGAACAAGCAAAATCGTTGTTCTACATGGTTCTGAGTTTTTGACTTGGTGTGAGACCTAAAGCAGATTAAAAAACAGAGTTGTCTTTCAAATTGAAACAAAAAATGCTTTACAATTTGATTGACGTACTTAGAACAAGTCAGTCAGAGTTATTGATGTGCCTTGACTTTAGCTGAACAAAAATTAAAACCTAAGTCACTGAATCTAAAGAGGAACAATCATGAGTCAGCACAGCTTCAGTTATTAAAGCTAGAAACTACTAATCTAAATCTGAGTGTGGTGAAGGACTCATCATGCACTATAAAAATACATTTTAATGGACTAAAAACCTTTTTTAATCCCAATTTTCCAGGAAAATTGGTTTGCATGCAGGCTTTATAAGGTGTTTTTGAGGCCACATTTGGTCAGTGCATCTAATATCTCTTCAACATCAGTGTCATGACAATAAATCCCAAGAACAATTATCTCTAAGATTCCTTTTGACTTCCTTTAACAAAATGATATTCTTCCAGGTATGAATCCACCACCTGGACAGATGCTGAATGTCATTTCTCTCATCACGTCTCCTGACAGTTCCTCCTGAGTGCCGTCTGATAAAACAAAAAGGTCATCCAAGTCTCTGTTGTTCAGGAAAAGTCTTTGATAACTTTCAAAGGCAGTTTTCATTGACAGGTGGTGGAAAACAACAATAAAAAGTGTGGAGGTCATAAATACATGTATGAGCTCTGTTGTGATGAGAGGGAATGATGAGTGAAGGAGAAACTTCATGTAATTCTCCCTCCGAGGTTCGGAGAGAGCCAACAGGGAGAGGTGGGATGAAAGAGCAGAGGAATGGGAGGTGATGGATGGTTCTGGTAGAAAAGGTGAGGACTTTCAGCAATTTGACTACTATTAACAGGAAAATTAGGGTTATTTGTGGGCATTACATACTAATAACTTAAAACGGTCCTTATCAAAAGTTTTCTAGCATTCCTGAAAGTCTTGTAGATTATAATTGGGCTCTGTTTTATTTTTTAAATCAGGTTTCAGTCCATTATCAGAGAAATGTTTTAACTTTGACTTAAATCCTTTGGTATCAAACAGTTCTTAAATCCAATTAACTAGCCAGCATTGCTGCGACACAAACATCTGAGCAGAGAAATGTAAGGTGAGCTTTCAACTGAAACATCTTTAAGGTTGTTTCACACCTGATGGTACAGTAGATTCAGCTTGATTGGAGGAAAGTGGCAAAATCTGTTATGTTTTCAGCTGGTGTGGTTCACTTTCACACTGCACACTCAAACGATCCAAACCTTGTATCAAACGTTCCCCTTCTTGTCTGTGGTCACACTGCACCAAGAGCCACTGAAGGAAACGACACAAAAATACAAAAAGACAGAGTGGAACTTCCTTCTTCACAAAATGTAAAGAAATATGGAGTAGTGTTGAATTTTAGCAGTTGTAAGATCTCACTTTTGTCTTAGGCAAAAAACCATGAGCCATTTCTCCTGCTAGCACTAAATATGCGTGTTTGTTTGGTTGCATTTACCCAGAATGCCCTGTGCTACAGTCTGCCTCCTGCTTTGGGAGTGTTCTCTGGTCCTCTTTCCGTTCCCATATACATTCAAAACACACCAGAGTTCACTTCAACTGAATTGACACCTGGGTTTTTATACGGACTGGAGTTCGCTTTTTTGGTCTGCATCAGAGTTTGATTGCACATTCAGACCTCCCAAAAACAAACTGGACTTTCTAGGCAAATTAACTACAGTTAGACTGAAACAGGCTGAACAGGGGTGGTGTGAATACTCCCTAAATGTTTAAAATAAAATCTGTTGGGTCTGAAGGATGCCAAAGCAATAAGAGATCAGACTATTAGAAGAATCCATCTAGGTGTGTTTTGGTAAATTTTTATTAAAGTCTACCTGGCATTCAATACCATATGGAAAAGATTTATCTCCTGCAATGGCCCTGCACCTACATTTAGGTGTCTCTCTTCGTGTCAGACTTTAGTTCATATTGATACTGTAAAATCTCCTGGGAATTTTGGGATTACTGGGAATCTGTGCCGGTGAAATGTGCCTGGAAACCTTCAAAGAAACATTTCCCTAAGGTTCAAACCTGATCTGATGCCTGAAGTACCTCAGGGTATCTACTACCTTCTCCCTCAGGAGGAAAAGCCTAGCCTCACTACAACTGATGATAGTATTCAGTTTTCACAATCTCTGCAGATTCAGAAAAGACCTGAAGTTCACACTTATAAACTGGTTTCAGCAAACTGGTTTGACAAACTGCTTGATTTGTCAAACCAACTTAAGCCAAAGGAAATCAAATAGATCCTGAAAGCACCACCAGAGAGAACTGTTTTCAGGAGCACCTTAGCAATCTACCAGGACAGAATAATTCATGCTTCCTTCTGCTGACAAGCTTTATTTAAATGCTGATGTCATTTTCCAGCAGGATTTTGTACCAGCCCACACCGCCACAGGTACCAAAAGGTGATTCAATGACCATGGTGGTACTTTGCTTGGTTGATCAGTAAACTGGCCTAACAAGAACCCTGAAGAGAATCTTTGGAGTATTGTCAAAATGAAGATGAGAAACACCAAAAACAAAAAGGCAGATGATCTGAAGACAGTTACTAAAGCAATCTGGGCTTCCAGAACACATCAACAGAACCACAGGATGACTGTCTCCATGCCATGCTGCTCTGATGTGATAATTCATATAAACAGACGTGCTTTTATGTATTGAGAGTCTACTGAAAAGAACATGGACATACCTTTCAATAAACCCACATTTCAGTGCTAGAAATTTGTTTCTTATTTAAGTTATGTAATAGTTTGAATGCTTTGAGCATAGAAATAAACAGAAATATGCAAGTTTTGTAATGACTAACATTTTCATCATCCTGATTTGAATTACTGAAATAAATTCAGTTTAATTAATGTTCTTATTTTTTAAGATACACCTGAGTTCTGCGTATCTGGTTCACCTGATCATCCAGGATGTGCCTTTTGGTTACGTCTTTGCTTGGCGTGGATAAAGACCAGGTTAATCTGCTGATGTCCATTCAGTTTTGCCTCTGCCTTTGGAATTAACTTGGGGCAAGTCAAAAAATCTGCAACTGAAATGGTGCAAATATCTTATATATCTGCCAGGGAGACAAGTATAAACAGCTGTACCAAACATACTTCAGTTAAAATGGAAAACAGCTCCAGAAATCAGTTTATAACTCACCACCTTCAAGCGATACATTTCCAGGTCTTACCAAGCAAATGTTCCTTTCCCTGTTTCTACTGCTGCTTCACATTTCAGAGGGTTTCTTTGTGTCATTTATGCTGCCACCATGCAAGTGGTAAATTAGATGAATGCATGAACAAGCTGGAGGTCCAATTGTTCCTAATGAAGAGCTCGTTGAGTGAATAAAGGCGGAGTGTGCCTGTTTTTGCTCCTCGTAGTTCTGAAATCCTGAAGCCTCAGCAGGTTTTTGTCATTTCATCCCAGCTGTTCGCTGCTGCTGGATCCAACAAACGTGCAGTAAAACAACTTCGTGTTCCTCAGCAACGACCTTTTAAATGTAATGACTTTAACAAGAATGTCTGTTACATCTTAATACCCTGCGATTAGATCAGCATGAATATTCATTTCCTCAGAGGACGTGGACTGCATGAGATGACAGTGACTCTGCTTTCATCTCCTCATTACACCACATTCATATCCATTAATATTAAAATACTACCTCCGTTGTATCATTAATTAATCACACTTCCTTTATGAACATTGTTTTGCTTCTATTCTCTAATTCCTTCTTGTGCGTCTTAATGACATACAGCCTTCCATTTTCCCTCCACAGAGATATCAACTGCATCATGGATTAAATTTAATAAGAATAACTGTTTTTAATCTGACTTGTTAAGGGCCGCTGGCTTTTTTCCATGTGCTGAAATTGTAATTGCTCTATTAAAATTCTATTAACAGGGTCCGTCTGGCAGTATTTATGTGTAAATGACATTAGATCAACACAGAAGTGGTGACAAAGAAGATCTTTATTTCACTGTGACTGACAGTTTGACAAATTGAGTCTATTTTCCAAATTTTCATTTAACAATGAAGTTTGAAAAATATTCGTCCTTTTTTGTGACTCATGAAAAGTTTGAACTGAATCCATTAAAAAGGCATATTTAAAGCTATCACTGACTCACCATATTCACTGTGCAAAGAAGGATGAAGTGGATGGAGGTGAGTAATAATCCACACCGCAGTCTGAGCTGGAGTTTATATTTTTAGCTAGCATGTCTTCACAACACAAACACATTGTTATTATACTATTTCAAGCTCAATATTGATACTAAGAAAATTACTTGATATAATTTTTTTGATACCACGGAAACATTTTTGAAGGAATAGGATAACTGTTTGGCAACAAATACAACAAATTTTAACCTCCTATATTTAACGTAAACCCAGTAAGTACAGGGCAATTCTGCCCTGTTTTATTAAAAAAAAATAAAAAAAAATTCAGTGTTATACATTTCACAAATGAAAGATCATTCTATACTAAACTAAAATTTTTATTTTAAAACAAACATGGATCAGGTGGATCCAAAACATTTTTTCACAGTTTGTACAAAGCTTATCATGGTTCAGAACAACGGATTGGGCTGTTTGAGTCTGTGAAGCTATATTTTAAACACATTTAAATACATAGTGTTAGTCTATGTCTATGGGAGGTTTACTACATCAGCATGACTTGTAGCGTTAGCTTGTGGGGCTAGCTTGCAATCGGAGCTAGCATGTGGCATTCTTTGACATTACCGTTTTTTTTTCAGTCCATTTTCCTGATGTAATGTGACAATTTGGACATATGTATAATGGGCCACTCTATGTTTTGACGCAAATGAGTATATTTGAATAATTAGTTTTTCTGGTGTCAAATGTATCAAAATCTTTATTTTGACAACCCTAACACTACTTTTTTTTTTTTTTTTATCAGACAGATTTATGTTTTTGCATTATTTTTAGTATTACTGTACTAACCCATGTAACCAGGGACAGCTGCTGTATCTGGTGCAATCTCCGATTTTAATGTTGAGAAAATGCATTTGAACACCTTATTGAGTCAGAATTAAATCTTAACTCAAAGTTTTCCTTCTACATGGCTCCTGTGTGTATAAATAGCTGTAAAAAGTAATAATAATAATAAAACAAAAACATTTATTGTTATTCTGCTGGTGATATTTGTACTGCAAAAACTGACTGATGCCACAGTGATGAGAGAATATTGATGTCCTCAGTATTTGGTGGTGCTGCCTTTGAACTGCATGTCAAGCATTTTTGGTTTCCTTCCAGACTTGTGAAGCTCCATCATTCTCTTCCTGGTATCTCAGCTGATTTTTTTTTACTTTCCTATTGTGTGAAACTGGGAAGCTGTCAGTTCCAGGTGTGGCCTTAAAATTCATCCACAGCTCAGCCTACAAATAATTTAAATGTAAGTTAACCTAGCAGAGAAATCATCATCTGGGCTTTTCCTCACTGTTAAGGAGACAATAATAATTCTGTATGTAAACTTCTGACTTTAAAGACATTAATAAATACATCTCTGCCATATTCTCTTATTGTGGTATTTAAAAAATAGAAATGGTTTTGGCAAATCTAACCAATCTAAAACAAGAAAAAAACTGGTATGTATCATGTATGTAATTTTGTGGTATCAACTATAATATATTCATCAATTAAAATGTTGGCTTGAAGAAACCTGCTGGACTAAATATCTACATATAATATCAGATGTGCACATGTTTACAGAAAAACATTAATATTTACTAAATCAACAACAACCTAAACAACAAAGTTGTATCTCTTCTAGCGTGATAAGCCCCCGATTTATTGTGAAGTTTGTTGATTCGGTCCAATCTAGTTCAGGGAGAGATTCTCATAACAAAGCTGTGCAGAGACCAACTGTGACCTTCCCTGTCCTCATCTTGTCAACAAACTCTCCGGACTTGGAGGAAGAGGACAAGGCTAAATTAGAAAGCGCCGTGCAGGAGAATCACAGAATGTGGACTGATTTAATTCACTACCTGGATGGAATGATGATACCCGCCGTTTGTTTCCTTTATACAAAGGAGCTCATTTACGTCACTGTGAAGCTAAAGAGTCAAACTACCTGTTTCTGTGACGTGTTTCTGTTTACAAAGTCTTTTAAAATCAGGTCAGAGATAAAGATAACATAGGGTTTTTAAACACCATCAAAAAGAAACTTGTATCAGTTGCATATTTAAAAAAAACATTTATAAAATCCTTGCACATTCATAAATCAAATTTCTGGTCTTAGAAGCACATAAAACCTGTCCTGTGTATCAGATCTGTGGATATCTACTATGAAGAATAAACACTCCATTTGAATGTGAAATTAGAGTGAATTGTTATTTGTGAATGAGATGCCAGTCGGGTATGAATGGACACACTACAGACTTAAAGTACGCCATTTACTCTTGTCGGAAGGATTAAACACAAACAACTCATTTGAAAAATCTCATTTTAAAGAGAATAATTTCACAGATTTGTGATATTTATGGACAGTTTTTATGTAGATTGAGTAAAATTACCACCATTATCCAAAAAAAACTTGTATGGTTGTCCCTTACAAACTGATGCAACATGAGGGGCATTTATTTTAAGTAAAGCTCATTAAAACCACTTTCAGAAAGTATTTGCTTTTGAGATTTATCAGCCAAATTGCATTTACCTTAACAATAACATTTAGCAAAATTCAGATCCAGTTCACAATTTTGTCAGTAAATTAGAATATGCAGCTCATTTGTTGAATTAAAAGCATTTTTTGAAAATAATCTATGAGCAGGTATCAAACATATATTTTCCTAACCCCACCTTTCTGTAATGTTTTTTAAATTGGTTTGTCAGATTTTAGTCTAAAATGTCATGTTTTTATTATCTGTAAGTCAAAAATCAATATAATTACCTGGTCAAGACTTGAAAACCTTAGTCTGTAATTAATCTCTACAATATTTTTCACTCAGTGAACTGAGTTATAGGAATAAACAAACTTGAATAATATTCCAATATATTCGGTATGACTGTATTATGTTGCTTGCTCCAAAGTTTATTTTTGTGTTAACCAAAGTGTATTCTTTCTTTCAGAGCTCCATTCTGTCCTTGCAACTTCCTATCAATACATATAGGGTATAACAGTTTTTCATCTGGTGTCTGACAAATATTATGTGACTGGTTAGAAATATGAAGTGGGCGTGGTTACTACACTGACAATTCAGTGGAAGGGCTTCTGAGCAGTTCTGTGCTCAAGTTTTTGTGAGGTATGAATCATCCTGACCATAAATACCTTCTAATTCTGTCAGCCTGGAGTAAATATAATTGATTATGTGATCCATGTTGTTCTAAAAGATGATTGTTTTGCAGGCACATTCAAGAATGTTGCAGAGAACAGATGTGGTTATAGCAAACCTAAAGTATTAATCATATAACCCATGAGTTAGCATCCTTGCTAACTAGATAGCACACAAGGTCTTAGGATTTTATCTAGTAAATAGCTAATGTAATTTTAGTCTATTATCCCATTCAAAGACAAATTCTTCTGTTTAACACAACTTCATTTTCTTTCAAGTACCTATTATGTTTAAGATAACCAACAAGCTCCTATCAACAAAACCATTATTCAGTCTGACTGTGTTCATCCATCACTGTGAGGTTTGGCTCATTCACAAAACAGGACAGGTCCAAAAAGTAGCAAACATTTAGGTCAGCAAAGCGGATCATTAGGGCTGACCTTCACTTTATCCATGACTTGTACAGGTCAATGGTCAGGAAAAGGGCAGCTAACTGTTTAGATTTTTACCTTCAGGTTGGCGCTACAGAACACTACTTGGGGAAAAAGCAGCAACAGAGACAGTTTCTTCCCCCAGGCTGTCTCCCTGATGAACACAATGAATTGTCTGAGTAGTCAGCTACTCTGCTGTGAAACAAAATAAGTATATTGCTATCCACCAACTGCCTTTATTCCTTCATGTATATGAAAAAAGAGACATACTGATCCTTTTATCCTTTTTCCCCTCCAAAGTTGAGATAGTTGTAATATCTGTACATTTTGATCACTTGAAAAAGTAAAATTCCCTGTTTGTGGAACTTGACTGATGCTAAGAGGTTAGCTTAGCTGGAAAAGTGTCTGTGAACAAGGTAGCAAACAAACCTGACTCAGTTTTGTCAGGGGGAATGGGATAAACTTCAAGCAAACTACTACTGAAAAGCTTTAACTCAATGCATAGTTTAAATTGTAGTTCTGACAAATACTAAGGAAATATAAATGAATTATAACAGTAGCTAGAACATAGAAATAATTTGTCGAGCTTAACTGATCTAAAACAGGAAAAGTTCACTCTGCTTATGTCCTTTTTAAATTTATTAAATGCTTAAGTTTGGTTTCCACTATATAAAATGTTATTTTCTATTATCTCAATAAGGGTGCTTACTTTAAGCTCTGAGAATGCAAAATATAAAGTAAAATGATATTACTTAGATGCAAACTTCAACAGGAAAACAACAGAATAAGCCCAGTTACTTTATATGGTTTTATCTCAGTATGCAGATAGAGTTTAAGGCTTTTAGATAGAGACAGTAGAGATCTCTGTTAAGGCGTATATTTAATAGCTAAGTAGGTCAGCAGCTGATGAACTCCGTTTCGAGATTTTCTACTGGTGAATATTTTTCAGCCCATTTGTATCTAAAATAACAACTTGAAACTGTCAACTTAATGTACGATTAAACAGGGAAGAGTCCAGTAGATCGTTAATATCAGGGTATTTTGTTGCTTTTAGTTGAAGCGAGGAGTTTATTTTCTGGCAGCGACCAGGCTGGTTAAAAACCACCTGATTTTAATTCTCCTGCATTGTCTTTGTACAATGGAGGAACATTTTCATGCAGCTCAGACTGTGCACACAGACAGGCAGCAATTTCTTCTTTCAGATCCCCCCATCATCATCATCATCATCATCATCAAGTCCTGTCCTCATCCCTGCATTATACACATTCTCTGTAGGACACATGGCAGCCTGATGGATGGGCCGGCTTCACACAGAGCAATGGAACAATTACTCTAGCGCTCCATCTCTGTCAGGACTCTGTTCAAAGAGTCTGCTGTTGGAAAAGAAAAGCACCCATAACTCAAACCGACAATCATTTGAATAACAGGTGTGTGTTTACTTCTATTTTTTGCCTTCAGGAGCTTGTGAAAAATGGACTCAACAATTTTTAAAGTGCAGACTCTAAAAACACTGCAAGAACAATATTCTTTGGATGATGTTTCGAGACAGTACGTATCAGGAAAAACACACCATGGCAACCATCAAGTACGATGGCGGATGGATGATCACTTTTTGGTGGTTCAGTCAAACATGAATTATCTCTTGTCATCATTTGTCAGGGTAGCAGCATCAGATGGAGGCTTAAGACATCTCAACAAGCTGATAAAGATGGCCGCTTCTTTTCTGGGAACTGCTCTCTTCAGTTAAACTGTAGCATTCTTGTAGCGATCCGGCTGCTCGTTTATATGTCTTCAGTGACCGGAGTCCCTCACACAGACATTTTTGAAGCCAGTACTTCACAGATGCGAAAGCGCACTTGCACAGAATGCACAGTTACGCATGAGCAGGCAGATAATAACACAAACCACAGCAAATAGCATTGTGCTCTGTTGTGCTTCTTAACCTGTTCAGTTCTTTGGTTTTTCCCTGATCTTTCACTATTATTCTCCAAGTGAGGGACAAATAGTTCTGATATATTATGTGGAAAAAATGTTAAATGTGAAATGGTCGTCGCCATTTTTTGTATGTTTTTATGCTATGTCTTGTTTTTCTGTTGAAGAAATAATAAAAAAACTTGTTTGATAACATCCCAAAACCACAACGGCATCTACTGCCCTGACTTGACAATTATAGTTAACTGAAGGTGTCTTGATGGTGCCGTTTAAATGTGGAATTTTTTCCCAACAAACATCCAATAATACTAGCAGTTTGCAGACAGCCTCATGTAAACTTAGCCTTAAACAAACAGTGGCTTTTCCGCTGGAGGCTACTTTAGCTGCACTGTAATAAAGATTGCTACAAGAGACTATGGTTACATGTGCAAAATTTCTTGATTGGATTGAAATGTATTAAGTAATTACAGATGTGTAGTTTATATAGGTACAAAATTAATTAACCGGATCATGATGTGTGTTTAGATACATCAGTGTTTATTTATAATAGAAGCACTGAGTAGCACAAGTGTTTACATGTACACTATTTGGATTAACAATCCCTCTAATTCGAACAACAAAGTCATTCTGATCGAGCTGATTCCAATCAGAATATTTTGACTGGGACATTTACATGTCCATGTAAGCATGTCTAATGATTACATAGGAAGACCATAAAGGAGGCTGACAAAGGATGCAGAAAATAGGACTAAATGGAGACAGAGGATTCACTCTGGAGATCCCTGAAGGAAAAAGCAGGAAGAGAAGAAGACAGATTTCTCATCTTGTAGTTGTTGAGCATGCAGAAAAACTTCTTTCAGTTGCAAAATTCAAACTGAGTGAATTTTGTTTTCTGAAAGTTATTTAATGTGGACTCAACACACAGGCTGGAAGAGGGAAAACTTGACTTTCACATCTCTGGGTGTAATTGAGATATTGTTTTTCCACAAATCACATTTCAGCCGCTGCCGTTTTGCTCTCTCAAGAGATTCACTCACACAAGTACATAAATACATGATAGCAAAATAAGTAAAAACAGACAATATGGAGGAGGAAGGAAGTGATGAGAAAGAAGTGTTGTTGAAACATAATTCGGTACCTTGCAGGAAAATGCCGACTGCTCTTTTCTCACTGCTAATCCGGTTAACGGACCGGGCCCGGTTTTCGTTTAAGGGACATTATCAGCCTCTTCACACGTACGGAGGAAAATATGTGCAGGAAGGTAATTTCTATTCATCAGCGCACTAACACACGCCTCATCCCCTCCCATCTCAGCCTCGTTACTTTGTGTGGATTCAGGCTTTGGACTGAGACAGCAGTTTCTCCGATTTGCTGTATCTCTGGCAGCTGAGCAAAGCAGAGAGCACTTCAGAAGACAAAAACAAAAAGTCATCTTCTGTGGACACAGTGCAAGGAGTTGGGAGGAACTGTTTGACTCCAGTTCAAGGCAGACGTCAGAGGACGTGTTTGAAATGCGGCTCTTTCTTTTTGATGCTTTGACACCAACAGTGAGACTTAAAGGGTTTTTGAAATTTTAGTCTTGATTGTACAAACCGGACGGCAGTCTTTCTGTTCTGAGCAGGCAAGTGAGGTGAAAAGCAGATCAGAGAATGATTTGCCAAAAAATGCTGGTGATTCACCTTCATTGCCACCAGATGAAAAAAAAAAATAATAATACAGAAAATTATGTTCTTGCTAGTATTGAAGCTGAAACATTTTAATCTTTTGTGAACTACCCATCAGTAGGTCCAATTATTGTCATTTTTTTAAAAAGTCAGCAAATAAAAAAAAAAAAAAAGAAAAACTATAGAAAGGCTGAAAGTTGAAAGGAAGATTTTGTATCTTATCCTTTCTCCTTGACTTGACATCAGTACAGTGTTGGGCTGATCTATTGGATATTGTTTGGATTAACTAATTACTAACTGGAAAACAGAAGGTGCTTAATAGTTTTTCCTATTACAGAATTTGAACTGAGTGAAGCTAAATCTATACCATTTGAGTTCTGGGTATATTAATGGACAAAGTTTTTTTTCATCTATTTTAAAAGCAAAACATATTTTTATACAGATTTTCCTTAATTGCTGCACTGAGTATGTTGTTCTTTCAACAAATTACCTTTTGTGAGTCTGTATGCCAGTTACAGATTACTTGAATGCTAACATAGTTGATTATTTCACCATCATGATTAATTCAAAATGCCCAATTTATAGCTTCTAATAAAATTTTTGATTTTTTTTTCACGGATTATTGCCCATTATTACTTTTTAAGACTCCACAACTAAATAAAAATGCTGATTTACTCTACATAATCCACGATTTCAGTGTAAATTTTAAAAACTTCCAGTTATTCTGATCTAGAAAATTGAACTGAAAACTGAAAATATCATTGATATTTATTGCAATAAATTGCCAAAGCCTTCATGCTGAGTTACAAGAATGGTTCATTTTTAAAACAGTAAACTATAAGTTATGCTTTGCTTTGTTAATTACAAGGAAAGTACATCATGGCTGCAATAGTGAGTAAAAGTCAAGAGTCAAGAGCGCTCCAGAGGCTTTGGGTTGGATTTCATGTCGTGCATTAGCCGCTCTCTGCAGAGAACTGGCTTTCAAGCACATTAATGGGTGTGACACAAATAATGGAGAGTCGGCTATTAAGGTTACAAGTCACTGATGAGTAAAATCGGCCTTTTACTGCAGCCCCTTTGTGTAATAGGACAGATCTCCTGCCGCCTTCATAATAGAAATATAACAATCACCAACATATTTAATTATTGTTGCTCACGCATGGGTTTAATGAGATTTGTGGAGCAACACATGTTCTTTTGGAAGGAGCCATTTTAAATGTGGAAGTTGTTTTTTTTCTCTCCATCTTGCCCTTTTAGTTTAACTATATTACTGGGCTTATGTTTGATTTCAGGAGCTGTACGTTCATTTGTTTTTGGTTCTATTAGTTTACAGTGGGGACAAATTTAGCAAATAATTAAAGTTTAAGATATTTGTACTTTTTGAATAAAACAGATTCCTCCTCATGATGGTTAAAAACAATCAGGCTGCCTTTTTGGGGCCCTAAGCAGACTTTAATTTGTCTCCCCACCCCACTCATCATACCAACATGTCAGCACCAGATGCATTGTCATTCCTAATCTATTCTGTGTGTAACATACCTGCTATCATTAGCGCCATTTGTATTTACCTTACATCATACCAGCTGTTCATTTGTTCATTTTAACTTTATATATGAGAAGCAAACTAAAGAGTATCTCTCTCTCTCTCTCTCTCTCTCTTATATATATATATATATATATATATATATATATATATATATATATATACATATATATACACTGCTGAGTTTGCAGAACATTTTAGTATATATATATATATATATATATATATATATATATATTTATATATATATTTTTTTTTTTTTCAAATAAGCAACACAATTCAGCAAGCAAAAAAAAAACAACATTTTGATTTTGTAGATGGTATTTACAAAAATTCAAAAGCCTTCCAAGGATCACGTAGTGAATAACTTTTGTACTCTGTTGTCCAAATAAGGTAGTGATGGTGGTTAACATCTGGCTAAAAGTGTGAAGAAATGAAATTGTTTAAAAATTAGAAATATTGCTCATTCTGCTTATCCCTGTGTTCAAGCTCTTCACAAGAGCAACAAGTCATTTGGATGTGAAAGCAAAACATTGTGTTCATGTTATTAAAATGGCAGTATTATATGCACTATAAATTAACTCTTACCTTGAGTTAATAATAAAAATCTATGTTAAATATGACTTAAAGAGTAATTAGTAATTTAACCCATTGATATTGGGTCTCTATCTCTTTAAAACATGGCTCCTCTATCAACCTTTTAACAATGTTTTTATCAGCTTTGCACTGAGACGTAGCTCATAATGAGCTCAGCAGATATGAAGTTCCACCAGGTGTTTGCTAATTGCTGCTGGCTAGTCGGAGGAGCAACAAGGAGGAGCTGCGACTCAAAGGCAGAGCCAGGTCCACCCAGGTGTTTTGCACAGCTGAATGGTTGCCATGGAGATTAAAGGGTTTCTTAAATACACATAAAAGAATCAAGGTTACACTACAGGTATGTTGTTGATAAGGGAATACGATTATAACATGGTGTAAAGCTCAAGGAAGTCAATTTTACAAAAATATTATGCCTTAAAGGAAAAGAAAAAGAAAATTAAACTTGCCTTTGGGTGCTTAGTGGATCCAAACCAAAGTCATCGCCTCCTTGATATCATCGCCAACGCCTAGTGTGGTCTTCAAAGGTACCAGGCTGTGGAATGAGAGAGGACACAAGATTCTAAGTCAAATGATTTAAATCTTCCGTTATAAGTGTGGTTGGGTTCAAAAAACACTTCCAATATGGAACTCTTTGATTTTCCGGGGAATATAATCAAAAGTTTGTATCACTGCACATTCATTTTGTATGTTGTTTTTGTGAAACAACAGAGTATTGTTTGGTTTTAAATAATTCTTGAGCAGCAGCGTGCTACCTGCTGAGCCTGAACGCTGTGGAAGCTCAGCAGGAGAGATGTAAGCCCGTAATCAGGGAACGCTTATTTCTGTTCAGACGGTGAACAGCTTTCCAACACGTGTCAAAGCAGAAACCTCTGCCCTGTCCTGCTGTCAAACTAATAAAGTAAAACCAACAGAGAAGAAAAAAACTTTATCATAACAACTACTCACAAAAGTGCAGATACATAAATCCCAGTTGGATGCACACTTTTGAAAATTGCCACAGACTGAAGATCATGGGGCTTTGTCTGAACCACATCAGGCAGGAAAATGAAAAAAGGTTAAAGGAAGAAAATATGCCAGAGGAGGTGCAGAGGAGAAAAATGAGGGAGAGGAGAGAGAAAATGAAAAGAGATAGCATTTACAAAATAAAAAAGGGACACAGAAGGAATGAGACGTGCTAGAGCGAAGCGGCTCTTTATTTACACTGCACGATTTATGGCGTCCTGCATATGCTGTGTGGCATGGGAGTCGTAGCCTCCTGGCCAGAGGAAGCAACATCATTTCAAGCTCGAGTGCCCGCTGCGCCTTCGAGTGCGCTGCCAAAAAAGCGTACGGCTGCAGAATATCAACGAAATCCCCTGACCTTTTCTCCAACACACCGCTGTGCACAGAAAGGCCGGCGCCTCTGTCGCTGAGGTGAGACGCTCAGACATGACCCCAGGACGCTAGGTTTTATCAAAAAGAGAAAAAAGTAATGGTTTCATGTTTTTGGCTTTTTCCTAACAACAACAACAACAACAACAACAAAATCTATCTTGTTGACCATTACTGTCATAAAAAGATAAAATGATATTTGCCTTTATGAAATATTTGCAAGCACAGAGCTTGCAAAAAGCAAGCTCTGCTCTGCTTTTTGCAGTTTTCTTTTGCAATTATGACAAAAGAAAATTGTTGCTAAAGTCAGTTGAACATTTACTAATATTAATTCGATGAATAGCAGCATAATGAAAGGCAGCACTTTTTTTTATTTAGAATTATTCATTCTGAAAGTCATTAAGCTTTCAGCTTTCTGTTGGCTTGTTCAGTACTCATTTACTGGATTTAACATTATAAATGCCTGGTTATTATCAATCCATCACCAGAAATGTAGCTCACATGTATAATTTTTCATGTCCATTTTCCAACACCACTATAAAGGTTTTGTTGGTTATTTATGCCCAAAATGCAGCAGCTTTGGCTGTTTACCAGTTAGAACTCCACCTATTGTGTATCCATAAACTGGCTCAGATGGGTCTATAGTCCATACAAAATAAGTTGATTAAATGTTTTGCTCAAAATCATTCTTAGATAATGAGATTTCAGTCTGGTCAGTTCTGTCTATTTTAAGCTCCTTTCAGAATGAACCGCTTTAAGGTCGCTTGTCACTTTAAATCCAAATGATGCTGCTTCTGGCCACGCCCCCAAACTGAACAGCTACCCTCGCACATAAAAATGGCTGCAAACAGAAGTGCAATTACATTTTTGAAAAGCAGAAGTCGGGCCTCCTGAACAATCAACAGGAAAGCAGCAAGTGGTTTCTGGATGGAAAGTCAACAACAAAACTCTTGTCTTT
>NW_015113506.1:25807-31066 GCF_001443285.1 Poecilia latipinna
ACACCGCTGTGCACAGAAAGGCCGGCGCCTCTGTCGCTGAGGTGAGACGCTCAGACATGACCCCAGGACGCTAGGTTTTATCAAAAAGAGAAAAAAGTAATGGTTTCATGTTTTTGGCTTTTTCCTAACAACAACAACAACAACAACAACAACAACAAAATCTATCTTGTTGACCATTACTGTCATAAAAAGATAAAATGATATTTGCCTTTATGAAATATTTGCAAGCACTGCTTTTTGCAGTTTTCTTTTGCAATTATGACAAAAGAAAATTGTTGCTAAAGTCAGTTGAACATTTACTAATATTAATTCGATGAATAGCAGCATAATGAAAGGCAGCACTTTTTTTTATTTAGAATTATTCATTCTGAAAGTCATTAAGCTTTCAGCTTTCTGTTGGCTTGTTCAGTACTCATTTACTGGATTTAACATTATAAATGCCTGGTTATTATCAATCCATCACCAGAAATGTAGCTCACATGTATAATTTTTCATGTCCATTTTCCAACACCACTATAAAGGTTTTGTTGGTTATTTATGCCCAAAATGCAGCAGCTTTGGCTGTTTACCAGTTAGAACTCCACCTATTGTGTATCCATAAACTGGCTCAGATGGGTCTATAGTCCATACAAAATAAGTTGATTAAATGTTTTGCTCAAAATCATTCTTAGATAATGAGATTTCAGTCTGGTCAGTTCTGTCTATTTTAAGCTCCTTTCAGAATGAACCGCTTTAAGGTCGCTTGTCACTTTAAATCCAAATGATGCTGCTTCTGGCCACGCCCCCAAACTGAACAGCTACCCTCGCACATAAAAATGGCTGCAAACAGAAGTGCAATTACATTTTTGAAAAGCAGAAGTCGGGCCTCCTGAACAATCAACAGGAAAGCAGCAAGTGGTTTCTGGATGGAAAGTCAACAACAAAACTCTTGTCTTTTCCAGCAGCCAAACGCGCTGGAACTCAGCTTAGGTTGCTAGGTGACAGTCTGTGGTTCACTGGGGTTGCTAAGTGATGGACTGAGCTTTGCTGTGTTTGTTTGGTGTTGAGTAGTGCCTGCTGATTTGTGACGTTACATTCTGAAAGTTTTTGAAATTACTCATTTTCCAAACACCAAAAACCAGATGCCAAAAACCATCTGGGTTGATTTTTTTAAGTGCATGTGCTGTTTTTAGAAGCAGTAGAGCCAAATGGAAGAACAAAAGAACTTCAACATCTCCAGCAGTTTGTACTTGTACCAGAAGAGTCATACATGTCTTGTATAAGTGCCACCTAGTGGAATACCATGATCATACTCCTCTATCAACATCCCTAGCGCCGTCATCAAGGACGTTTCTCCTCTGCTGTGGCTCAAAGATTTCTGAAAGTCATGCTTGGAGACTGCAAACAAAGTTAAGAGGCCGTAATAACAGCATTACATCTCTCACTGCCAGCACAAACACAAGCATGTGACAGCTCCTTGGAAGCCGAGCTGGCAGATCCTGCTCCATGTTCAGGGTGAGCTCGAGGTTCACCGAGAAGGTTTCAACCGTAACCAAGATTAATGCCAGGACCCCCGGGAAGGGTTCTACAGTGTTGGCAGCTCACTGGCAGCTCACTAAGGAAGTCCTGTTGAAGCTATTGATGTTGATCCAAGCTGATAAAAAAGAGAGATTTTTTTTATCGAGAGTAGCAATTATCCCGTTTTTCATAATCCACCTTCTGCTGCTGGATTGATTGTGCAGGGTTAAAATAGGAGCATTCACTGCAATGACAGGGTACTCAGTCTAACCAGATTTTCAGACAAAAATTAGAGGCAGGACAGAAATTTGTTGCTAAAAAAAATTGATTTAATGGTTGTAGAAGGGGAAGCAGGATAGCAGAGAGTCACCCAAT
This sequence comes from Poecilia latipinna, assembly GCF_001443285.1. Lineage (NCBI taxonomy): Eukaryota > Metazoa > Chordata > Actinopteri > Cyprinodontiformes > Poeciliidae > Poecilia > Poecilia latipinna. The sequence continues at coordinate 27,680 of NW_015113506.1, forward strand.
GCAATTTGGGAGGAGGAAATTAGGAAGAACGATGAGATACCTCAAAATGAAAAGGAACCCTCCTCTGCACTCATTTTATTGGTTGTTGCAAGGAAAGCTCTCCCTGCCAAATAACTGTAAATTTTAATGCAAAACAGAAATGATAAAAAGCTGTAAAAAAAAAAAAAAATCAGAGTTGAACATATCAAGTTGTAATTCATGCTACAGTCTTCTGGTGGAAATTGAAATGCTAGAAGTTTCTAATAAGTCCCCTCTCTCTCTGTCGTCGCCTCTGAACGAGTCTGTTCAGGTATGCTGAAGTGAAATAGCTGAGTGCAGCGAGAAATATGACTGCAGCCGAGAATGAAGGAAAGGAGAATGGAACAAGGGAAATCGGATCAGAAAGACGGAGCATGACTTTAAGGAACGGAGAGAAGTCTGCAGCAACAAAAAAGGGAAAAGCTTGAGAAGAAAGACATCAAACCGATGAGGATGACATTTTTTTTCCTTTAAAGCAAAGCTGTGGAAAATTACAAGTTTCATCTGCTTCAATGTTTCTTTTTGATACATCAAGAGTGCTGCAGACGGAAACTTTGCAAAGGAAGAATTTTTCCCTTAAAGTAAGTGGAGCAGAACTACTACTACCTACCGATTTATATGTTTCATTCATGCATGGCCCATATTCAACGATGAAGTGAGCTCAGTTCAGGCAATATCTTCCATACAAAAATTAAATACTTATAGTTAGATGCCCAAAGATGAACTGAAGTCAAACTCTACATAAAAATAGGTCATCACACCCCATGGTATGATTTCAAGAGTAGACTGTAGCTAAGCGAGTTGCCACTTCGGTACACTTGCTAGTACCAGGTTGGACTCCTTTTTACCTTCAGAACTGCCTTAATGCTGCATTGCATAGGTTTGCTCCACATTGACAAGAAGGGATCCATCATGAGAAATCCCTCAATACCGAGTTGTGATTGTTGTGGAGGCCACTGGACGACAGTGAACTCATTGTAAATATAAACTAAACCCATTTAAAAAAGAATTAGGATGCCTTCATCCCAACCCTGTTTAGTTTGTTTTAATCAAACTCTAGTCCATTTGCTATTAAAGTCCTGTTCTTTGGGGAAATGTGAATGCACAATCGAATTCTGATGCAGATTAAAAAGTAAACTTTGGTCCACCTAACCCTGGTCTTGCACTAGTGTGAGAAGTGGCTTGTGGACTTTTCCCAAAAACAAAAGAGAAATCCTACAAGCCCTAAAATCTTATGCCACTTCAGTTTTGTTTCAATTTTACAAAGAAGGACCTTCCTTCGTTGGTTCTTAGTACAGCTATACCACAGACGAGGAGAAAGAACAGATTTTTCAAAGGGTTTTAATGAAAATGTAACAAATGTTGCAATTTTAGTCACCAATAGTCTACTGGACTGTCTGATGCAAAACATCCCCAGTTTTTATTCTTTTTTACTTAACAGTTATCTTTTAGATAATTTAATATTTAATGTACTATTTATCAGCTTAAGACTGAATTATATTATTAAATTAAAACATAGATAATTTACAAATATTTTTGTAGAGCATATCCAAAATATTCAAAAACAAAATGCAGCTGGGAAGTTGAAATACTTACCCACAATGCTACTTGTTACGGTACCGGCTGGCGTTTGTCAAGTAGCTTCTGTGGTAGTGCTAAGACAGTTTCATCTGTGTGTATAAATAATAAAGATGTTTATACTATTAAAATTGGCAATTAGAAACATTTTTAGAGAAGGCTTCCAGTATTTGTGGATTTCAGTTATTCACAGGGGCCCACAGTAAAAAGTTTCACAGTTTTAGTGGCCATTAGGGCAAAAAGACATGTTGCTTTTGGATGAGGAATATGATTCACTGTATTTATTCTGTTTAATCACAGTTGCCCACCAGATACTTCACAAAAATGTTGAAAATATAGTAAAAAAAACAGAAAAAACTTTAAGTTTAGGGAACAGGTTGTTTTTCCACCTTGTCTAAATGAGATTTAAAATGTAAAAGCTTCTAGCTACTATGCTAAACTACAATGTGCAGATGTAATCCAGGCAAGCAGCAGGATAAGTACATCAATGACCTGTCCCAGGACTCCCACAGCCAGTCTTTGTTCAAGCCCTGATGTTGTGATTTCTACCAGTGACAGTGTGTGGACTTGTCATGGTCCCAACAGGGTCTCGGTTACTGGTTTTTACAGGATTGCACGCTGCACCGGCGGTCCCACAGAATGGCGTGCCGTCACAAGGAGCCAGGTGCAATAATCCACTTTCACTGAGCCCCCATTGTGTTAAAGCATATAAAAGCCCCTTTTACAGTGTGTCGCCAAGGCGAAGCCCCCTCTGCTTCCATTTTTACTCACAAACAGGAAATTACAGCTGCGGCTCTGCAGCTGCGGATGATGACAAAATCTGTTCATTTTCTGATAAAAGCAACAAGGAACCAGACAAACACTCTGGCTTCAGCAGGTCAGTCAGTCTTTGGTTTGCATCTGGGCTTGATAGAAATCACATATTCATCAAGGGCTGAAGCCAAAACACCTTAAAGCTGTTCTCACATATCCATTTCACCCAACTGTAGATTCTTTTTGGTGCTTCATTCCACCTGTGAATCTGAACAATGGGATCATACGGCGATCAGACTGTCTCTGCTAACACGGATCAAGATTAATGTCTCAGTAACACGCACTGAAATGTGCTACCGGCTGTTTACAAATGTTCCCCATTCCACGTTTGACTCTGAACCGAACAATTTGTCACAAACCAATATGCTGAGGATTACCCAGAGAGCGCACGGCTGATTTCCGACAGGAAGGAAAAGAAAAAAGGCAAATATTTGTGTGGCGCTTGTGTGTAATAAATCTGAAGGAGATTGCATTGTCACCAGCTGTATTAGATTCAAATATGGTTAGACACCATTAACATTAATGTCCATCAGATGCTAAATATGTTTTCCTCCTCATGATCCGAACCAGTGGGATTAAATTATTCATTATGTCTGTATAGGGAGTGTTAAGAGGACTGCTTCATTGGTTTGATAATAAAAAATGGGATAAAAAAATGGGATAAAAATAACAGCAAACATGGATTTTCTTTGTCACCGATTATAGTCTATATACCAAGTATCCTGCTGACACTGCAAAAACACCAAATCTTACCAGGGATTCTTGTAAATATTTTAGTACACTAAGGACAAAACTAACTTAAAAGTGAATTTTCAGCAAGATGTAGGAGCTTATTTTAATTCAATAATTGCTTAATACTGTTAAAAATGTACTTGTTCCACAGGCAGAATGTTTGTTTCACTTATACCATGGGAAAAATGTCTAGTTATAAGTGAAATAACCTGCCAGTGGAACAAGTACATTTTGATCAATGTTAAG
>NW_015113506.1:34259-60495 GCF_001443285.1 Poecilia latipinna
CTGTCATTTTTCAAGTGTATTAAGATATTTGCACTAGAGACTTAAATACACTTAGTGATATTTTGTGTTTTTGTACTGTAGCATTGCTCCAGGAGGAACTGGAAAACACAAGGTGACACCTTGTTATTTTTAACCTTCTGTAAAGTCTCAAACATATCCATATTTCATTGGAATGCATATCCGTACCTTCTTCCACCTGGGTCCTGAAACCCAGATATGTCACACACTCCAGGTCATTTGGGGGGATCCCAAGGTGCAACCAGGACAGACAGGATAAATAACCCCTCCAGGAGTTCTGGGTCTTCCCCTGGGTCTCCTCCCTGTGGGACCGGCTGGCAGGGAGGAGCCCAGGAGGCAGACTGGTCAGATAGAGGGGAGGGAGCTCAATTATTTCTAAGGCTGAGTCTGACTCAAAGTATAAAACATAAATACTTTAAAATTACTGATTACAGACAGGTTATGATGAAACCATTTTTCCAAGGGAAACTTTGGTGTAAAAAGAATCTTAGCATCAAGATGGAGTCCAAGGCAAAGCCATTAAAAGTTTTTATTATTATTATTATTATTTTTTTTATGTTACTTAACATTAAAAATGTTAAATAACTCATGTTTTCACCTGATAGTCTAACAGACTTGATTTGACTGGGGCCTTAAATTGCCACATTTGTCGCATTTTTTTCACATACACTGCACTATCAAACCAATCAAACCCTTTGACAAACATGTTCACCTCCTCACCACAGGTGGCGCTGCACCAAGAACCACTGAAAAACAACACTGAAGAAAACTTCCTTCTTCATGAAAAGTTAAAATGCCAAAGAGCAGAGGTAACAAAGACTGTAGACATTAGTTTCTGCAGCAGTGCAAAGACGGTTTCAAAATTGTGCATTTATGCAAATTAGGGAATATAAATGTTTGAACTGTTGAGCGTTTTTAGAGAGAGTGAAGTATTTGTGTATTTTAGCTATTTCTGGGTGGTCATGGTGTATAACCAGAATCCATTATATTAATAGAAAACTGAACGTCTTTATAGGAATAAAACACTTTTCAAGCTTCACTTATGTTGTTATGAACTCAAAAGAAAATATTTTAAAAAGTAAAAAGTCAAAATGAGGAAGGAGGCTTTGTTCATAAAAAATAAACAAAAAACACAGGTTGTAAAAACCTTTTAAAAGAATCCTCTGAGTTTTGTAGACATGATTAGCCAAAACTAATATAATATAGATAATGTACTAATATACTTTTAGTTTTATTTGTGGTGATTTCTTTCATTTCTTCTACAAGTTGAAGTACTGACTAAAATAACTAACAATTGAAGTTTAAATAGTGACACATTGTCTCTTTGATGCCCCCTGCAGGTCCAGCTGTCTAACAGCATCATTATTCAAATTCTGCAGATGGCTTGCAAGTTGGGACAGTCAACATACATAGAAGTCTCACATATTTTTTTAGTGTCAAGAAAGAGTTAGGATGGTAAACTAAATCTAACTTTATTAGATTTATCTTTATCTTAATTATATGAATAGAACTCAAAAGTCAAACTGGCTGTCTTTAGTGTGAATTTCATTCATATTTCAGTCCATCAGCTCTTTGTTGAACTAAAAACTTGACAAACCTGAAGGTTTGTTCCTGCTCCTCGGAGCAGGATGGCTTTTGATCTGAGCATCTGAGCTCAAATGAATGAAACGCAGTTTAGCAATTACAGGAAAACTTTGTGCCAGCTCGCTGGCTTCTCCTCTCCTCAGATTGGAAAAGATTTTATTGATCCAACACCACAAAGCAAACAGAACAGGAAAGCCTGCAAACATGAGCCTAACTCACTGACGTCTCAGCTGACTGACTGCTTTTCCTACAACCAAACTGTTTATTTCTTCGACAGCGGGACTCGAATGATGAATAACGTTCACCAGCTTTAAAATATGTGGATGAATATGTTTCATTTTACTTTATTGCATAACGAATCACCGGAGCATAAAGGGATTTAAAAAAAAAAAAAAAAAAAAAAGGGATTTAGGATTTTTGTTATTTTGTTGGTAGTGACATTTTGGAAAAATTTCAGCACAGTCTAATAATCCTGTTTGTCATGTACCACTCAGGGATGGCTTCATTCCCATGCTGAGAGTTTTTCAAAGGTCATTTCGTCTCTCTGCTACCCACAGTGCTGCTCCACAGCCGACTCGTATGATTTTTTTCATGATTAAAGCATGTCAAGCACCAACATGTAGGGAAATAAATCTTTTCATCACATCTTTTTAATTAACTATTTTGATGACACCTTCCTTTATTCTCCCACTTATATCTTAATAATGGAGTGTATTTTATTATTTATTTGTAGATGGAAAACACCTAAATAAATTCTCATTCTGAGCAGTTGCAGAATGAGGAAGATGAAGCCCAGCTGTTCTGTTTAGCAGAGCAATGTTGCTTCTGCTAGAATTCTCAGAAAATATTTGAACGTAGCCAAGGGCGACTCTGTGCACCTGTGGATTAAAGCCCCCATGAAGCCGTTAAGACCTAATCGCTGTCAGAGGATCAGCAGCTGCATGAAAGTGGTCAAATAATACGTTTTGTGTTGCAAGATGCTGGAACCATAGCAGTGTAGACTGAGATTTTTCTACGCGGATCTAAATATGAGCCTTTTTTGAGATGCAAGAGTAAAACCGTTTTCCTAAACACTGAAAACTCAAAATTTATTAACAGCTGATGTGGCAAAAACAGGATTGTATGGTAAAACAAGTAGGAAATATAATAAGCTGAAGCTTTTGCAATATGACTGCAAATTAAATAATGTTTTGCGCCTTTTTCAGCCTCATTATTTACATTAATCAATAACAACAAGATAAAATAACTTCCTGTCCAGCATAGGCACCATATCAGATCCATACACTGAGGATCTGAGTGTAAAATCTGGGTGTAGTGATGGAGTCAGACCTGAACCTTCAGGTCACATAAAGATAGTTACAAAGTCGGCCTTCTATCACCTGAAGAACATTTCCAGAATAAAAAGACTGATGACTCAGCAAGATCTAAAGCAACTCATCCATGTGTTTATCTTATCAGCCAGTAGAGGCTTGAAAAATACTAAATCTGTGTTTGAAAAGAACTAGATGGCCCTTTTTGTCCAGTGGGGATACTTTCACCATTTCTATATAAAACATTAACAAGAAAATCTTTGTACAAAAACATTCAGATCCGATACCGGCTCTACAAAAACAGAAATAATGTCCATTGATGGAGAAAATACAGGACCTAAACAGAGGCTGTTTGTAAAAAACAACACTTCAGCTGTGTGGAAACTTAAACTTCACCAGTTTTGTAACATAAAAATAAAATTGATTACATCTCAAGGGTTTCCAGATCCTGAATGATGTCTGCTTCTGTATTAAGCCTCCTAAATGTCCAGAGATCACGTTTGATCTCTGGACATATTAATCTCCATATAGTGTAATAATTAACAAGGTCACTGTATGAAGTGAGCAGAGTTTCTTTACCTTTATAGTTGAAGTCTGTATGGAGTTTGAAGCTGAAGATCTGTTCTCATTAGCAACTGAAGGTTTAAAGCTGAGGAAGGGTCACCTTGGCTGTGTCAGGAGTGACATCATAGGAGGAGGGTTTTATTTCCACCAACTCTTTAGTATTACATGACTGCCATTAAAACAAGTCTTTATTGTGATCTGACATCATGTCCAGCTTTATCCATGTCATTATTCATGTCATGTCTGATTGCGTGAATATAAATGTGTGAATATAAATATAATGTTGGATGATTGGTTAAAACAAAAGATTAGACTTGGTAATGCTGATTGTGATAACAGCAGGTTTCACCATTTTATTTTTAGTGGAATTTATAATTGTTTTTACACCTTTTCAACTGTGTTCAGACTTGTAACTCGGAATGATAATGGTATAATATTAACATAAGTCTTATAAATATGTAATAAGCTGTTGAAACTTCATAAACTAATAAAAGGTTATAAGGCAGGTGAAAGGTATTTTTCCTGAACTGTCTTTTGCAATGTGCTGGTCACTTCTAGGTCTCTAGGCCTTAAATAACACACAATGACTAACAGTTGTCTATAAAGTTTTTACAGCTACTTTAATACGTGGTTAATTGACTATTTAGTCACTTATGAGAGTACTCTTGTTGTAAAGGGGAACCACTCTAATTAATCCCATGTTTGAAATTGAGAAATACGGTGGAGTTTATAGAGACCCTCTTTAGAAATGCTTATAACTGCATGTTGTATTAATTCAAACACTAAATGTACCGTGTTATGCTCTGATACACACAATAGAAATCATTTTAAAACTACCACAGAAGCTAACATCTGCAGTCTTCCTTATCTCCACTCTTGGGGGTTCATCCAATCAGTGCCAAGGAAACTGAATGGCGCTCCTGGATTGGCTACTTTTCAAACGCCAGCGTGTAAAGTAACATTGCTTCTAAGTACTTCAGTTTCCCAGACTGCATTTCGTTTGAGTACTTTAGATATGCTCTATGAAAACATACGCAACTTCTCAGATTTTTGTGACAGAGCAAATTTAGTCATGTTCCACCAAAAAATACACAAATACTGATCCTGTGTGTACAAAAGTATGAGGAAAATAAGGGAACACGGGACAGCCGAGTTGTCCTGGATGGATTATGAAGCACTGCAGGAGATTGTAAAGCATTAAATACAGGGCTCAGAGAGTTCTCAGCTAAAGTTTGAGATCACAAAGTGAAGCTGTATGTGGCAAATTATCCAGTGAATTATCTAGTAGCAAGAAACTCTAACAAACCAGTACACTATGGAGGGATTTAAAAGCGTTCAGGGTTAATGATGCTAGTCAGCATGTAGCTGAGGAAGATTGTTTACTTCAATTCCAAACAATAATAGTTTCACAGCATTGAAACATCTGTAACTTTTACTCCAGTTCTGACCAGCATTGTTATTCCTATGCTTACAAGCATGCATCAGCAACCTCCTCCAAATAATTGCCATTTAAGTACTAGTCATGCAGAGGTCACTTCAAGTTAATTTTATATATGTAGTGGCTGAAAATGAAGCTGAATTAATGATAGACAACTTCACATCAGCCAAACAGGCTTTCACTCATGTTGCTCATTTAACTTTTGTACTTTAACAAGTCTCAGGGATCTTCCAGTTGTTCAGAATCCGATTCATAATCAGAATGCTTCACCATATAGACATCTCCCTTCATTTTTCTACCACAGATTGGTCAATAACAAGCTTCTTCACAATTGATGGAAAGCCTTTTAGGATATTTGCTCCTTTGAATCAGGGTTAATTTGGAGGAAAAAGAGTTCTGAACTAAAATCCATTAAATTGTAATCATAACATAGCAATAGATCAAGGTCTTCATCCAATCCAGTGAAAATTGAAAATATACTACAATTCAGATCCTAAAAATGTCAAAAAACTGGATATTTCATCACAATTTTTACTTGTGTTTAGAGATTTTTACCCAGTGCATCTGTAGACTTGCACAATCTTTAAAACAGTTCAAAGATTCAATAAATAATTATATATGCACCTCCGACTATCGTCTTTATACATCTCACATTTATTCTGTGCATAAAATGATCCAGGTCTGTAGACATCTACGTGTGATCACATTACTAGGCCTGCATGTTAATGTGTGAATATAATGTAACCGTGTCAAATTATGCATGCAAACATATTCCTGCTCCTCACGGACTCCTCAGAATTACATAACTGTCATCCAGATAATAAAGGTTTCACTGTTGCTCCAATCTAGAAATAATAAGAAATGTTTCTCCTTAAAAATCCTGATTTCATTATTTTCTAATCAAAAAACCCATCAAAATTACAGAATGTTTTTGATTTAGGCAAAAAAAGAAAAGAAAAAAAAGAAAAAAATGCACCTTTAGTCAATTTACAGCATCCGCAAGGTGAGAACAGCTGCAAGACAAAGGATGAATAAACTGTTTTAACTTGCATGCCATAGCTTTACCATGAACCCCAGCACCTCCAGACACGTCATTCACAGTCATTGTGCGTCTCCAACTGTCAGACAAAGAGAAATCTTTACCAGCTCAGGCAGAAAGGAAGTAACTTTTGACTTTAGAATGAAATGAGCCAAGCATGCCACAGTTTCCTCAACATAAAGCAATCAGCTGAACACGCTCAGGGTTAACGAACCTTCACTGAGCTGGATTACAGTTTGATTACAGCTGCAGCAAGGCTTGAGAGGTAAATTATTGATTATTCTATTTTAAAATATTTTCAAAAAAAAAAGTACCAGCTGTCAATTTTTTTTTGTGCTGATCTATATTTAAATATGTAAAAAAAAAAGAAAGAATATCATTATTGCAGCAGCAAGTTAATAATTTAAGGTAGAGAAAATGATGGACAATAACCATGTCAATAACCAGTCTCTTAAATTAAATAAAGAAAACCAACTGCCTGAGGCTCAAATAGATTTTAGCATGTTTAATTTTGTGGCCTTTTTACTTTTATTCAATACACTTTTTAAAGGGGGGGATTATGAAGCAATTGCATGTGGTTTAAAATTTCCACAGCAGTGAGCATGAAAATTTTGCTAATTACTTGACAGACTACTGCTTTATGTTATTTGGAAATTAAATCACATATGGGGTTCCTCAAGGCTTCATTCTCAGGTCACTTTTAATTTATACACAGCAGTTTGTGTTTGCTTCTGCTTAGTACAGTGTTGGTGTAATGCTTTAGTGCTAGCTAAACTAATGTTTATGGTTAGTGATTTGGGGTTGGCACAACTAACTTCTCAGTTAAAGGTAGTTTTCAGGAGGCAGAATGTTTAAATTATGACATTTTTATTGTTATACCCCCCAAAATTAAATTCCATTAAAAGAAAAGTTTTCTTCAGTATTGGTTATTCTGATAACTATGAGATTCCTAATATTTTGCTATAAATATCTTTTAATGCAAAGTTATCAGACAAAAGTTGAGCCTTTTTTTTTTTTTTTTTTTTTTTTACAGATTTATATTAATATGTTCTTCAGGCTACTATAATTTGTCCCCTAAATAATTGTCAGTCTCTTCTTCAACCCAATAAATGAATAAATCGTATTCCAGAAGTAAAGCTTTATTTTTCTAAGCTCCATGTATTATGTACAGAAGAGCCCTTTTATGTTTGAATATTGCAATAGTATTGTTCAACCTGCGTATGAGCAGTGTCTGAGTCGATGAGGGTTAAATGAGTTTCCATTTCAGCACATCAAAACCAGCAGACTTCAAAGAGTCCAACACACAGAAAAGATTAAACTTATCAGACACACCAGTTCTTATCTGGGGTGCCTGCAGGAACCTTATCTCCTATCTTGTAATCTCTCATATTTCATAGCAGAAAAACACTGCTGCTGGTTTCTCATCTAACAATGTTAGATGAGAAACCAGCAGCTAACCACAACAGTGACTCAGCACCTTAAAACTGTGTCAGCATGATAATTAAGGATTCAAATGTATATTCTAGTGAATGTGTAATTCCACACACGTTTATATATAAAAAAAAGTTTTCGTTTTTTTGACTTTATGCAATTTCCCAGTTATCTGAGAAGCTGAATTTTGGATTTCCGTTCATAATAATCATAAATAATACAATGAATGATTATTCTGTCTGGTATCAGTCTATATAATACAGATGATTCACTTCCTCTATTGAATTATTGAAGTAAATGTCTCTTTTTTTTAATTACATAATACTGCGAAGCACCTGTATATGAACAGAGACAGAAACTGTACAATAACTGAGGCCAAACTCAAAGACAAACGACCGTAGAGACATGAATCCACAGTGTTGCAGAAAGTTAAACTGCTTGTTCCACTACTGAGTCATAAATACTACATCATGACCCACCTGTCTACCTCCAGCCGCTGGGCAGTGTGTATCCTGCAGCATCATCAGATCAACTTTTGTATCCCCCAAAAAGGAGCAAAATACAAAATGGGATTTGTAGTAGAAGGTCAAGAGGGAGCTGGGCAGCCAGCAGACCTGATGTCAGCAGGTTTTATACTTCCTATTCTAAGCGATGATGAATGGCGGCACCAGAACTGGCTCAAAGTTAATGCTGGGCAGGATGTAGGTTATATTGACTAAACTTTATGTGCTATTAGGCTTTGTAGCAAAGATCCCAAAGGATTCCTAGAAACTACCCAACTGGGGGCTTTACATAAAGTGTTTGTTGAGTCAGTCGTATTTCAGGTAAAGTGTTTTCACAGGTGGAATCTACAAACAGCAACTAACAGACATAATTTGTCCAAGAAAATCCAGAACGAGAATTCAAACAGACGAAAAGCTAAAGAAACTGAACAGGTTTGGGTTCTACCAACAGAGACCGCGTAGAACTGGAACAGGTTCAGACAATCAATCAATCAATCAATCAATCAATCAATCAATCAATCAATCAATCAATCAATCAATCAATCAATCAATCACAACTTGATGAAGCCAATAGGATCACATCATCCACGCCTAGAAATTCTGTCCATGAAAGTATGAACAGAATTGGTGACAAAGGGCAGCCTTGGCGGAGTCCAACTCTCACCGGAAATGAGCCCGACTTACTGTCGGCAATGCGGACCAGACTCTGACACTGGTCATACAGGGACCTGACAGCCTGTATCAAAGGGCCCGGTACCCCATACTCCCGGAGAACCCCCCACAAAGCCCCCCTAGGGACATGGTCGAACGCCTTCTCCAAGTCCACAAAACACATGTAGACTGGTTGGGCGAACTCCCATGCACCCTCCAGTTCCCTGCTGAGGGTGTAGAGCTGGTCCAGTGTTCCACGACCAGAACCAGAACCACACTGCTCTTCCTGAATCCAATGTTCGACTATCCGACGGACCCTCCTCTCCAGGACCCCTGGATAGACGTTACCAGGGAGGCTTAAGAGTGTGACCCCCCTGTAATTGGAGCACACCCTCCGGTCCCCCTTTTTAAACAGGGGGACCACCACCCCAGTCTGCCAATCCAGGGGAACTGCCCCCGATGTCCATGCGATATTGCAGAGTCGCATGAGCCAACACAATCATACAACATCCAGAGCCTTAAGAAACTCCGGGCGGATCTCATCCACCCCCGGGGCCCTGCCACCGAGGAGCTGTTTGACCACCTCGGCGACCTCGTCCCCAGAGATTGGAGAGCCCAACCCAGAGTCCCCAGGCTCAGCTTCCTCAACAGAAGGCATATTGGTGGGATTGAGGAGGTCTTCGAAGTATTCCGCCCACCGGCCCACAACGTCCCGAGTTGAGGTCAGCAGCACACCATCCCCACTATAAACAGTGTTGGTGCTGCACTGCTTCCCCCTCCTGAGCCGCCGGATGGTGGACCAGAATCGCCTCGAAGCCGTACGGAAGTCTTTCTCCATGGCCTCTCCAAACTCCTCCCACGCCCGAGTTTTTGCCTCAGTGACCACCTGAGCCACATGCCGCTTCGCCTGCTGGTACCCATTGGCTGCTTCTGGAATCCCACAGGCCAAAAAGGTCCGATAGGACTCCTTCTTCATCATGACAGCATCCCTCACCGAAGGTGTCCACCAACGGGTTCGAGGGTTGCCGCCGCGACAGGCACCAGCAACCTTGCGGCCGCAGCTCCGATAAGCCGCCTCGGCAATGGAGGCACGGAACATGGTCCATTCAGACTCAATGTCCCCCACCTCCCCCGGAACGTGTTCGAAGTTCTGCCGGAGATGGGAGTTAAAGCTCCGTCTCACAGGGGACTGCGCCAGACGTTCCCAGCAGACCCTCACTACACGTTTGGGGCTGCCAGGTCTGACCGGCTTCCTACCCCACCACCGGAGCCAACTCACCACCAGGTAGTGGTCAGTGGACAGCTCCGCACCTCTCTTCACCCGAGTGTCCAAGACATACGGCCGCAGATCCGATGAAACGATGACAAAATCGATCATCAAACTGCGGCCTAGGGTGTCCTGGTGCCAAGTGCACATATGGACACCCTTATGCCTGAACATGGTGTTCGTGATGGACAATCCATGACAAGCACAGAAGTCCAACAACAGAACACCACTCGAGTCCAGATCGGGGGGGCCGTTCCTCCCAACCACGCCCCTCCAGGTGTCACTGTCATTGCCCACGTGAGCGTTGAAGTCCCTTAGTAGAACAAGGGAGTCCCCAGGAGGAGCACCCTCCAGTACCCCCTCTAAGGACTCCAAGAATCTGAACTGCTGTTCGGCCCGTAAGCACAGACAACATTCAGAACCCATCCCCCCACCCGTAGGCGGAGGGAGGCTACCCTCTCGTTCACCGGGGTAAACCCCAACGTACAGGCGCCAAGATGGGGGGCAACAAGTATGCCCACTCCTGCCCGGCGCCTCTCTCCGTGGGCAGCTCCAGAGTGGAAGTACGTCCAGCCCCTCTCAAGGAGACTGGTTCCAGAACCAGAGCCATGCGTCGAGGTGAGGCCGACTATTTCTAGCCGGAACCTCTCAGCCTCGCACACTAGCTCCGGTTACTTCCCCACCAGAGAGGTGATGTTCCACGTCCCAAGAGCCAGCTTCTGCAGCCGAGGATTGGACTCCCAGGGTCCCCTCCCTCGGCTGCCTCCTGTAACACACAGCACCCGACCCCTTTGGCCCCTCCGACAGGTGGTGAGCCCATTGGAAGGGGGACCCACGTCTCCTCTTCGGGCTGAGCCCGGCCGGGCTCTGAGGGTAAAAAGCCAGGTCACCAGGCGCTCGCCATCATGCCCCTCGCTCCAGAGGGGGGCCCTGGTGACCCGCGTCCGGGCGAGGGAACACCAGATCCAAAGTTGTTTTCCGTCATAAGGGGTCTTCAGGCTGCACTTTGTCTGATTCCTCACCTAGAACCTGTCTGCCGTGGGTGACCCTACCAGGGGCACAAAGCCCCAGACACCATAGCTCCTAGGATCACTGGGACACTCAAACCCCTGCACTACGATAAGGTGGCAGCCCAAGGAGAGGAGAATAAAGTTGTACAAGAATAAATCTGAAATAATGAGGGCGTGTACACCTTTGCAAGTGTCTTCAGGATATGGGATAGTTTTAAACATACATATTGCCGATGTTTGGCATTTCTGTTTATAGAACTTGCAGATATCTCCGTCTGTCTAAGGTTATAAATTGCTGTAATTCCTGGAACTTTTCACCTGAGTCCGATTAGAGATCACTAATATAATTTGAAGTTTGGGCATGGAACAGCTCAAGATAAGAATAAATGACACTACTTAGCATTCAAAAGACCAATACCAGCAGACACAAAACACCTTTATCAGTGGTCCAGAGTGTGAAGGATTTAAATTGTGTTAAATTATTCTATCCTGACAAAATATTAGCATTTTAGATAAATTAACAAACGCCAGCTTTTATCTCCATCTCTGGAAGTTAATATTTCAAACACGGCCCCGCGGTTCTGCATAGAGCATAAGAGAAGGTGTTTTATGTTTCACCCCGAGGGTTGTATAACAGGTTTATGATGTGAAGCTTTCTTTTCAGATGACCATCAGGCACTGGGAGTGTTCGAGGTCTTTAATCAAAATTTACTGGACTGTCCGAATATATGAGCAGTTTTATTGATGCATTAGCAAAAGGATGAATGTCTTTATTGAAACGCAGCCGAGGGATGATGGAGGCCCGCACTCAAAGTTTTCAAAACAGATCGCTTTAGAGCCCGAGAAGCGCTCTGCATCATTTTCCTCAAGGGTTCTCTGGAGGAGAGCTAATCAGTCTGAGATTCTTTACGTGTTCCTACACACCAACTCTGCTTCTCTGCTATAGCCATCAAAATAATTTACACCCACCTCATTTCTGTAAGGAAGGAAAACAAGACGCTGGTGCTCTGAGGTGGAACACAGTTTTCAGTCCATCAGTCTAGTTTGAAACTTTTATATCTTTCTGTTTTCCCCCAGAGTGTAAATATAATAGACGTAGTGACACATTTCTCTTGCTCACTCTTCAAAATGGGAAACACAAGAGAACATATCACTCAACTAGAGAAAAAGGTGTCTTTATATGTGAGAAAATGGCTAGAAGACAAAAGCTATCCATTAAACTTGCTCAATTCTACAGTCAGAATGATAATAATTACATGGTTTAAAACCAATCAAACCCTGATAAACATTTCTAACACCAATTAGAGACCATCAAAGGGCAAATTTAAAACACCTTGAACCAACAACTGTCTTTCATTTAGATCCTTTTTGTCTTTGGAGGGCAAAACAAAATGGACATTAAAACAGTTCTTGAATCTGTTCTGCTGTTTTTCTTTGAAGGTTGTTTCTAAAGACCTTAATGAAGCTGGATGAGACAGGAAGCCTTCTTGCCAAGTCTCTCTCATCCCATCCAACTGGACATTCTGCACTTACATGATCCCGAATGATAAGATATAATTGAATGAACTCAAAACACGGCCAAGAAGCAGACCCCCCACTGGATCCACACAAGACCCCAAGCGCTTGCAGTAATGGCTTCGTTAACAGCCCGCTCTTCTGCTACATAATGACCCATGAAGAAACCCTCCTGCGAGCCAGTAGCTCAATGTATCCGCTCGCATTTTGGCCTGCTCCCGAAAACGTGCTCTGACACTGACAGAGTGGGACAGGTGGTGGAGGCTGGAGAGGACGCCGAGGCTGATTGATAAACAGTCGCTCGCCGCTGCCGCAGGTCGACGTGCATCTGGCGCGCTCCCGCTGAGAACTAGATCCGCTGGGAGGGGTCGTCGGACATCTTGCAGGTCAAAACTGGACCAACCGAGCTGAAACTTGCCATCTGAAAGTTAATTTCACCTGCTGAGTGCTTGATTGGTCACTGTGTATGGTGAGTCCATGTGATTCAGCAGATTTCATCAGCCAGTCAATCCATCATGATATTACAAGACACAAATGCCACACAAATGCTTTGCTACCTTCCAAGCCATCATCAGACAGTAATACAGTTAAGATTAAATCTCAGTTGTTTCAAATTTACATGAAGTAGAAAGGTAGATTTAACTGTATAATGTCTGAAAATAAATGATGCAACACACTGCTTTATTTCAGTCAAAGTTACTTCAAATCTCCATAACGCAGGGCCGGAATGGGACTCAGTTTCTGGAATTCCATGTCTTAGACTGATCCTCTTTAGATAATGACCTATTGCTTTTAATATTATGTAAATTGAAACAAAGTTTCCAAGTTATGGGGCATCTTATCATGGAAATATTTAAATTATGCAACATTATGTTATACACCATGACATCACACAATTTTCTGCCTTGACAGAACAGTGGTTTGGCCTCATTTGATTTTAAAAACTGCAAGGTTTTAAAATCAAGTTCCAAAAATAAAGCTATGTTCTGTTTACTCTAACACTTTTAATAAAACTGGCAGATTTAAGTTTAAGTTCATTGAAAAATTCTTACTGTAGCCTCAGAACTATGAGACTAAATGTCAGAATTCTTTTTCTTTTTTCAGTGGCTATAATCTTCCACAGGAACCAACTCCTTGGTTCAATAAAAAAAAAAAAAAAAAAAAAAAAAAAATTCTACTGGTATGAATAATATTGGGCATATGCCCAATGTTATTTATACCAGTGGAAATACCAGTGGAAATTATTTGGAACTGTATATACATTTCCAAATTAAACTTGGTTAAATAAAGAAGGGTTTATACATTTCTACAGGGCTGAGGTTGAGGCTTTGTGTAGAATACAATTTCCATCCAATAATTATGGCCATAAATTTCATATTAGTTTGAAATTTCTAATTAATGTTTCTAAAGAACTAAACTCTGAAATGGGGTGGAGGTATCATGCATTTTCCAGGCACATAGTTCTCTTTTATAGCAGAATCAAGTAACTATGTTGCCTTCAGTTCTTTTGAAAATGCTGTATATATTAAAAACAACTAAAAACAAATTTAGTTTTGCAATTTGATGCCTTGAAACAGGTCGTTTAGGACCGTTCTTAGGAGCTCAGCAGACATGATGTTCCACCAAGTGTTTATTACTTGCTGCTGTCCCTAGTCTATAGGGGAAGGTGCAGCGAAGAGGTGCTTTGTGGGGTGGAAATGTGAGGTGAAGTTAAAAAATCTGGAGTTTGTGTTCTACATTCCATCCATCATGCTTGACATTTGGCTTCTCAGCATGGGGAGCTGAAAAATTCAGGAGAATTTCCCATACATTGGAAGAAAAAATAAACTAAAAAAAAAAAAAGTAATTTGGGTTTATTTAAGATGAGTAAGCCAGAGCAGTGATATCTTAATTTGGTTCGCAAACAACATTTTAAAGTCTCTGTGGGTTTAGTAAAATAAAAAAAAAGTTATTTATGATGGATTTTAGCTCTAACATATGTTCACACATTGTTCTTCACTGTTTTAGTGAAGAACAACTGATGACTCCCGATGTCTTTATTCCTCATTCATGAGATTTTAAAACATTTTTATCAGAACCCCATCAGAACCCCAGTGGAGGGCTTAGCTAAACAAATCAAGAGGAGCATGTGACACAAATACATTAGATCTCCAGAAAATGACTCCAAATGAATGCTAATGTTCTCAGTTTGATGTATGAATGAGAAAATATTTCGACCTTTAACACAGTACTATTGTGATAATGACAAAATTATTCAAAAAACTATTTTATTACTTATGTTTTAGGTAACTGACAGTGCCAGAAACACAAATATTGTTCCTGACAAAGAAAAAATTCCCAAATGAAATAAGCTTCTTCAGGAGGTCACTTTTAAAAAAGGTGATTTATATCACTAAACCACACACTGTAGCTAAATTAAAATTTACTGATACTTATTGCTGCTCTCACCAAACAAACAGTGTAGAAAATAGCAAAAATAACATTTCTGGTCATTCTGCCAGTTTGTTTTTCATTTACCATCACTAACTGAAATTTATCAGTGATAAATCAAAATTCTCAGGTACAGAAATTTCTCACGATACTTGACAAATGATACAATAAATGCCCACCCCTTCCCATCATTTGAATGTGAACGTACTGTACAAGAGATACTGCATGGAAGTGTATTAGAGAGTAAGCAGACTCTAAATTAGGGGTGTGTAAAGTGTGGCCCGGGGGCCATTTGTAGCCCTCTGAGTAGTTTTGAGTGGCCCTAGATGCTATTTAAAAATGGTTTATATAGTATTCCAGCAAATGAAGCCTAAGCATTAATTCAAACTGGAAAACTCTTCATCTCACCTACCCAGCCAATCACATCATTAAGCTCCTCCTTCACGGCCTATTGGCGCCAGTCTTCTCATCTCCTCCAATCATCTGGCTTTGCTTCCTTCATTAAGTCTGGCGTCTCTCTGCACTTGCTCCTCAGTTAAGCTTCCACCCACCTCCACCCCTTCTCCACCTCCAACTCTTGACTTCTTCAGTACTCTTCAGTCTTTCAGCGTTCTCTTCACCACCCACCGGTGTCCGGGCCCTGGGGGGGAGACATCTCTAATCCTTATCCACAGAGGCTCGTCCTCTCTGGCTGTGGTTACAAGTGCCAAAGATTATTATTTGTCAAATAAATTTTCTCTCTGTGTGAGTCTATCCAGGTTGAAGTGGAGCTCATGGAGATGGAAAGTTTTTGTGTTTTTATTTGTATAAAATTTTCTATGACAAATTTATATCTTAAATAGAAAATTTTAGGTACAATACAAGTGCTTTTCTTTCATTAGCCGTGGTTTAATTTTTATTTTTGGCTTTTAATGTTAAGCAGGGGCCACAAATCTCTAGCAACTATTTACTCAAAAACAGACTTGGTCACACCCAATAATTTAGATGGTCTAAATACAGTTAAGGCTTTTCAAAGACATTAGAATAGAAAAAAACCCTAATATCTTGACCAACAACATATCAACCAAATTGTACAAAAAGTTAGACATCACTGCTCTAAATGGAGGACAGTTTGACCTCTTTTTTTCCTGCCACTGTCTACACTCTCAATGTATAAAAAGACTTTAGATTGACTGCGCAGGAGGACAGAGGGGCTGAAGAGACAGCTCCAGAGTTTTCCGTCACGGCCAAGCAGAGCCGGTCCTTCACTCGGTCAGGGAGGCTGAGAGGACATGTCGACGCCCGCTAATGTCGGATCACTTGTCGGCTCGGCGGGGGCGGCGGGGCGCCTGCCAAGTGGAAGCTTGACCTCGTCTAAAGGGGATCTTGTAGGGTCATTAGCTGAAATAATTGATTATTTATAGTCAGATCAGCGATGCCCTTGATAGCCAGCAGCGGGGCGGACGATTGCTCAGCTGGCTGGTGGCAGTGGATAAATCAAACACTGTTTTCTTTCTTTCCTAATCAGGCGACAGAGCGCTGAGCTGAATGGAGAAACAGGAGGAGGCGTTAATAATGCAAACAGATGTGGATTAAGAGAAGACAGCAGCTGAATTCACTTTTACTTCATAGGAAATGAAACTTAATACACGTTATTGGTTAAATGAAATATACAATCTTTTAAGAGTTACATTTGAGAAAATCCTACAGTAATTGGCTGTAAATATGCTTTATCTGACTATATGTTGTTTCTATGACGACATCTTCCTGAACTCCACTAAACTAAAAGTGGACTTGATATGAATAAAACAGTTTTTCTTTTTTCCTTTTAAAAACTAAGTCCTTGAATGTGAAGAGGGAATTTTAAATTTTGCTGAAGCTAAAAATACCAACTTAATATAAGAACTCATTTAGTTGGTTTTCAGTTTTGACAGATTTTCTGGATATGCTGTGATTAGGTCAAAGCAACAATGTTCTTTAAGATTTTTGTTTTTCTTTTTTAAATAATTGAGCCAATTTCGCAGCGTGCAGCCCTGCTCTTCAGCTTGCTGGACTTTCCATTGATGTACAGAAACTGGAACCTACAATACAAAAAGTTTTCACTCTAACATTTTTCACATTTAGTCACAAT
Organism: Poecilia latipinna; assembly: GCF_001443285.1. Lineage (NCBI taxonomy): Eukaryota > Metazoa > Chordata > Actinopteri > Cyprinodontiformes > Poeciliidae > Poecilia > Poecilia latipinna. The sequence goes on from NW_015113506.1 coordinate 51,130, forward strand.
ATTATTATGTCACTTCAATGTGTTTTATTGGGATTTTGTGTGATAGAACAAAAGTAGATCAGAATTCTGAAGTCGCAGGGAAATGATGCAAAAATTATGGCAATCAAGAAACTATGTTACCTTCGGCAGTTATGAAAATGCTTTATATATCAAATATTACAAAAAAATTACTTTGTTATTTAAAGCCTTGAAATTGGTTTGTTAAAAACTTCTGCTCTTTCTGAAACTGCAGCTCCAAGGAGCAGGTATGTCTCGAAGGCGGGGCTAGATCCACCCAGGCGTTTTGCACAGCTGAATGGTTGTTATGGGGAATTAAAGTACTTCTTAAGCATGCGTGATAGAATCAATACAACACTCCAGGCATATTTTGATGAGGCAATAACATTATAACATAATGTAAAGCTCATAAAAGTTGATTTTACTTAATACAACCCCTTTATCAAACTATCCTCTCGTAAGTTCATGCTTTCATGATTCCATAATTTAATTCCAATGACCGCAAAAACCTTCTTCTTAAGCTCTTTTTTTAAACAGCTAGTTAAATGAAACTGGTCCAAAAAAAGACTCTTCTTTATCTACATAACGCAGAATATCATCATAATTTCAGCAAACAAAGAAAATCCAGACAGAAGTGTTGCTCCATCTAGTATCTCTGCGTGATTTTAAACGACACCATTAAACCAGCCTGTAATTCTAATTTCCATCCAGGCTCTCACGTACGAGACCATGATGACTTCCAGGAGCGAGAGCAGGCTGGACACTCACAGCTGGTATAGACAACTGGTAGGGGGGGCAGCGGACTGACGCAGACGGACAGAGGGAGCTTTATTACGAGGCATCGCAGGTGAGTGTCCCGGCAACAGCAGGATGTGGTTTATGTCAGCTCATTTTATCTCCGACTTGGTGAATAAAACATCAGCTGGGGTCCGCCGAGGGGCCCAGGTTGAAACTGATCAGAGCCGCGGCCAAATTCAGTGTCAAGTAATGTCAGTAAAACAATATCAATAACACAAAGTTCAGCACCAGAAGGACGTGCCAGGGTTCAATCCTGCTGAAGAGCCACTGTTGGAGTCAATTTTATCCATCTGTCTGCCTATATTCATCCGTCTGGGGCTGCAAATGAGCCGCATTTTCATGACCAGTGGAGAAATCATTTATTCAGTGAATCCATTATCTCTTATGCTTTGGAGAACTTTGGAAAAAAAAAAAAAAAACTTCTAATCTTTTAATTCTGCCTAACAAAGGATGAACTCAACTATTGTCACCTTCCTAAAATAATGATTTAAGTTGTTTTGCCAAAAGTGATTTTTTTTTGTAAAAAAAACAAACAAACAAACAAAAAAACAAAACACCTTTTTAGCTGAATGACAGTCTAGTTAAAAAACAAACAAAAAAAAAACAAAAAAACACTTTTGGCAAAGAATGGCTTAGGCCATTATTATTTTAGGAAGGCGGCAGTAGGCTGGTCTTTAGATCAGTTTAAAAATAACAGGGGATGTTTGGCTCTTTATTAGTTTAAATTTCAAGAATTACATAGTCACTCCCAAAATACTTTATTCCAAAAAGAAATGTATCTTCAAAGAGTTGTGGATGGTGATGCTGTGGGTAGGAAGTACCTCCAGTAGCAGTCATTCTTACACCACATCTGAAAAGCCTCTGACTGAAGAGACTGTTGCTGTCATTGACATGCTAACAGCTCAATATCCAGATAGCAGAGATGATATTCCACTGCTTTTGAGATGATAATCAGCTGCTTGCAGTTGTAAAGACCATACCTTGTTGCCATGGTTACGAATCCTTACTCTCCGGAAGTAAATAGTAAGGGCAAAACTCCTTCAGGCTTCATCCAAAATCAGAAGAACGATTAACCAAAAAAATGAGCAAAAAAGTTGACCAAAAAAGTAAACGAGAGCTAACATAGCACAGCGATTCAAACAGGCTGCTACTGTCAGAAGTGAAATCCTAGATGACAATTACAAGAATACTTGTTGTCAAATTGTAACTTTGTTGGAAAAAAAAACTTGAAGTCCATATCCAGAAAATGAGTCTCCATGTTTGAAAATCCCAGGAACCTTCACAGAGTTCCTGTCTATTAGAAATTCAGAACAATTTCACTGACTGTCCAAGAAAAAGCACCAGTCAGCCAATTTTCTGCAAAGTTAAGAGATTAATACATTTTGAAACTCCATTTTAATGCATCATGCTGCTGGTTTTTAACAGTCTGTCTAATTTCTTCCATCAACATAAGAAAAAAGGAAAAGCTTTGATGAATAGAAACACATAAGAAAAAGGAATTCATGTCCATTTTTTTTAGGGGGGGAGAGGTTCAATTTGTCTTCATTCTCTTGGTTATAAACTGGAAGTTTTGCATTTTTACCCAGAAATCTGCATTCCTGATTCAACTTAGTTCAACTTCTTTCTGATAGTTATGTTAATAAGGTAGAACTTTCTTGATGGATTATGGTAAATAATGAGCTGCTAAGAAAAGAATATGCAACAAAGAAAATGGTGATTCATCAGTTGCCATGGTGATTCTCACTTACAAAAGACAGACAAGAACTTAAACTTTACACAAACCATCACTATGCGAGAAGTCTGACATGAATTAAAGATTTTCTTGAACCATGAGTAGCAAAATCTTTTTGTGGTCACACTTGCAAATTTGTTTCATGTCTGTTGAGTTTTATGTGTGATATATGAAAGGTCAAACAAACCCTACAGTTTTAGATTTGAAAGAAACCTTCAGAGCTGAAATATAAGGGCAGTGAGTTAGAGCTCAGAGATGCCTACTCTGCTTTCTTGGATGATTTGACAGAAAACCATAAGTCCTATATGAGAGAAAGACATACTAAATGAAAGGAGACAAACATGCCTACATTTTGATATGCAATCGGTACACGTGTTGATAAAACTAGAGCATCAAAGTTGTGTAAATCAAGTTTCAGATTTTTTGACAGAGTCGAAACCTTGAGTGTGACATCATCACCGCATTGAGCTGAACATTCCACTGAAAACAAAAAGTCTAAGGCATAAAAAGTAAACTGCCAAGGTGTAAACGTCGTAAAAGCGATTAAGATGGTAATTCGGTTCCTTAAAGTCCAGCTTTCTGATACCTGCTATGACTTTACATCATGTTTGTACTGTAAATGATGGGAGAGCAATGGAGCTCCAAAGTTGGCTGATGTGATGGTAAAGCAGACATCACAGTCACAGATAATTGAGATATTTTTATGTTTGTGTCTAAACTGAGATTTTTTTTTTTTTATTGGTTCAGATTTGCTAAACCTAACTGCGTTATTTTCCTGCCTGATGATGAATCCTCCTGAATATTCACAGCAGACCGAAGGGCAACCGCTTGTTTTTTACTTTTACATCTGAAATGCTAATGACCGGAATGTGGGCTTGTCTTTGAGAAGTTGGCTTTGGCATTCATGCTCATCATTGTAAATAAGTGCTTTCATAAGTGGCTCATTATTTTATAAAATCCATTATCAAACAACTAAATAAAGCTTTTTCTCTCTCTAAAGAACATTGTTGGATTCCCTGTTTAAATGTCAAAGCAGTCACTTCAGTGGTGGTTTGTTCTCCACTTGAAGTGGACTCACGCTCTAACTGCATTACAACCGGAGGAGACGGCGGCGGCTGAGTTACTACAGATAATTAAGCTGTGACCTTTAACAGCAGTCAATCTGCTGGTCTCATTGTTGCAAGGACACCGCCTGGGCGCCACGTAAACACACACACACACACGGACGCAATCGAGCAAAAAACACGTTTGCATTCACCCCTGAACTCTGGGTTGTGCTCTTCAGACTCGCAGATAACGCAGTGCGGCTCCTCGCCGACTCAGCCGCTATTGTCTCCTGACAGCGTTTGTTGCTTTTTCTATCATTGTCTAACCTGTCAGGCTCTGCCAAAATATGTCTTCTGTCTCCCCCATGGCTCTGTGCACACACGTTTCCTTCCAATTATCTGAGGAGAGAGGCAGGAAGAAAACTGGGTTGATAAATCTGAGGAGCTTTTGACAGAGGAATGTTTCACAATTCTGCTGCCTCTTTCCCACCTTTCCCTCCCTTCCTTACTTTTATTTTTCATGTTTCATTTTTCCTCTGTGTCACATGCCTCAGCCCTAGCTACCCAACAGCTCTTTGCCCAGTGTGCATCTCAGACTGAGGGGTTACGTGACTTGCGGTGCAACAAAAGGTGAGCTGGACTGTATTTTAAGAAAAACAAAAAGCAAAAAAAAAAGCAAGAAGCGAATTCTAATTAGAAACATATGTGCATACCTCTATGAGGCTACAATTGTTGGCTGTGTGATTTGTCTGTTTGTGCATATTTGCGTGTTTTAGCTCGAGCCATCTGCCATTCTTCAGCTTTATTCAGAGGAACAATGCCCTGATGAAATGAACACAGTAATTAAGCTGCAGCAATGTTTCACAGCTGCAAAGAGATGAGACAACAAGAAACAGAAATCACAGTGTACTAGTTTAAATTAATGCCAAAATACTTTTGGCTTCAATTAAAACTGTGGAAGAAAGACTGGAGAGTTCAATATAAATGGGAAAATTGTAAAAAAAAAAAAGTTGCATTATTATGTTAATTTATACATAAAATCTGGGCAATGAAAGTAACAAACTATTTTATGAAATGTGATGAATTTAGTCAAAACAGAAGAAGATTAAATTAAAGAAATTTAAATAAAATAATATAAAATCAGAAGAGTGGCATAAAATTATAAAGATCTGTCAATTTAACTTCTTTCAATGACAACGTGATTTAAGTTTTGATAAATTACAAATTACAACAAAAATCTTTAGTGGTAAATGTCTTCACTTTTCATTTATTCTTGAAAACAATCCCCATTTGCTAATGGAATGGCACTTATTTTTCCACTATAGCTTTGTACAAGTACATTTCATTCAATTGCATTATAGGTCATGAAGAAAGTGCATTTTATGTTGACAAATTGTTTCTGTGATGATATGGCCTCATGTTTTTATGGCCGCCCAGAAGGGTAAACAGCCAAAAAAAAAAAAAGAATAGTCACAGTGGAAATTATGCTAAAACTGTGAGATTCCAAATGTGCCAAAAATAAACGTTAAATGTTCATGTGTGGACTGTACTAGTCTGATCAAGTTGTGAGTTGTGAGTTTGCATTTGGGTGTGTCTGTGTAACTGGCAGCAGTGCTTCTGTGGTATTTTCAGCTCCTTTCAGGATTAGGTTTTTAGTATCTCTGTCACTTTAAATCCAAATAAGCTAAAATGGTGGTTGCAAACTGATGTGCAATTATACAACCGTACATCTTAGGAAAGAAGAAAAGTAGAACTTCCTGCACAACCAATAAGGATGTGGTTTCAGGATGGTAAATCAACAACCCTGGTCTTTTCCAACAGCTAGGTTAGAGTGCATGTAGCAGCAAAACCTGCTGACCAAAAGTACTGGAGCTCAGTTTGGGTTGTTGGGCAACAGGCGGACTTCGTTGAGGTTGCTAGGTGAGAAGCAGTCCCTACTATTTTGTGACATTACAGTTGGAAGCTTTTTTAAACAGATCATTTTCCACATACCAAAAAACATTAACTTACTGACCAAAAACAGTTGGGTGTTTTTTGCAAGTAGTACAAACCCAAATAGAAAATGTTCTAAATAATGGATCCTCTTTAATGCTAACTTTGTTTCAATTTACTGAATAAATTTGATCAAGTGAAAGCTTGTGTAGGACTTTGCAGCAGTAAAGTGTCCTTCATTGTTTTTACCTTATCAGTGTTAAATATGTACAAAAATGGTAAAATAAGGGAAAAAAGATACTAAAAATCTGAATTATACAGATTTTATTTCTAAAAATATTTAGAAATAAAATGACTGATATTAAAATACATTTCTTTTAAATCCAGTATAAACTGAAGCAAGTCGGACGGCAGCTGTGTTTCCGGGCCCAGCTGATAGCAGTATTTACAGGGATTCAAATGATCCTTCGAGGGGAATGCTATCTCTTTCCAACCAATTGGGAGCAGCGCCAAAGCAGCTGCAGCGAAGGTGCACTTTCCTCGCTGGCTAATGACCATAAAGTGAATATACATCTCCTCACCGTCCTGACCACTAAATCTGCAGAGAATAGCCCTTCCTCCCATCATCACAGCTTCCCACTGCAGAGATGATATAATGGGATCGTAAAAATGTGGTCTGGAGGGAGGCGGAAACTCTCACCTCTTTTTCCCGCGTCTGTGGTATTTTGTTTTTCCCAGGAGGTTTTCTGAGCCCGGCTTTTATTTCCCGACTTGCCTGTTTGGGTCTCAGAGCGCAGCGGGCCGCGATGAGCCCGTCGCTCCGGTTCACATCCGTCACAGTAATGGTTCCTGTCCTCGCTCGGAGCCCTGTGGCCGCCACTGAATAGAACCAGAGTAATTTATTTACATTGCACCCATTATCATATATTCCTGGTTTAATCTCATCTACACTGAATATTAAACCGAATGGTGCCTGCAGGTACTATTATGCCTTTTAAGCCTAGAAATAAATCTGCTAACACAGCCTGAACAGGACAGTTATTCTTTAGTCTGAGTAAAGATGGTATTGAACATCTTTTAGGCTGATAATCGTTTCTCACCTGCTTAAAACTGATGATTTAAACACAAAACTCCACAATAAATTTCAGTGAGTTGAAAAAAAGATTCTCTGCTAAAGGAGTGAAATGTATTGATAAAAATTTAAGGTGGAAGTCAAATGAAGGGATGTTGCTAAGAGACTTTTGCCCTTTAAGCTACGTTCTCACATCACAACTGATATCCTGATATCCTTTCATACTACTAATTAGCCAAGCCAAGTTTATGTATAAGCAGAGGAGGACATTTCCAAACTATTAATCCACAGAAAAAAGGAATCTTGACAAGTGGAAAACATTTAAGATGGTTTCAAATGTTTCCAGGAGTGGAAGTCTCTGCAAATTATCCCCAAGATCAGACAGAAATTAGTGAAATGGATGTTTTACAGGCCCCAGGTGGCATCTTTAATTCAAAAAGTTTGCAAACATGGATCTGAATAGATGGGAAAATTGAAATAATTATTTTCTGTGGACAGACAAGAGCAAAGTTTTTGCATTTGGAAAACCAAAACTCATATCAGCACCACAACCTCATAGTAACGGTAAACATGGCAGGTGTTGGGAAGGGCTGATCTTTCCTGCATGTTAACCTTTTATTGTTTAGGTACATTAAAAGCACAAAAAATAATGAAACCAAACAGCATTCACACAAATTTATGACCAGAGAATTTTTTAAATGAACCGAGCCGTTCAGTCAGAAAACAAGCTGATACTTTGAACCAGAAGACAGTGAAGCAGGAAGGAGAGATGTGGGGAAAATCAGTGGACTGTTGGCGAGGGAACAGGAGCAGAAAAGAGAGCTAGAGAAAAACTGCAAGAACATGAAGATGTTGAAAAGTGAAAGCTGGGTAAAAAAGTGACAACATAATTGGGGAAAGGAAAGGCTCTGTTCAGCCCCCTGGGCAACGACACCACATTCACAGAAATATATGTCCCATATGGTTATTAAATATCAGTTTTTGATAAGATTTTTTGTCACAGCTCAACATTTCACACCAGGGAAGAAAAATTAGAGTCATTCCATCATTTGAAAAAGCAAGAAACTGTGACATAAAAGGCTTCGATTTTAAAAGACTCCGCAAAAGACATGCCTGAGTTTCATGTTTTAAATTAATTTAGCTTGAGCTCAGGTTCAACCTCTTAACAGTTTAATCTTATAATATAGCTTCCTGAAACTCTACAAGAACATAGGAGAATACATGACATTATCATGTGTTCAAGATCTAGAAAATACAAAGAACATCTGTTTTCACAGTAGACTAGCAAAAGTAGCAGTATCCATACAAAACATGTTCATCACATTTTTTGCACAAAATTGAGATTTCAGTTTGTCAGTTCTGCCTGTGTTCACTTCCTTTCAGAATGAGATGTTTTGAGGTCTTGTCTCTTTAAATTCAAACAAACTGCTGCTGGCCACACCCCCCAACTCAATGTTTACATTTGCACATGAAAATAGCTGCAAACAGAGGAGCAATTATCTACCTGTAAGTCTTTGACAAGCAAATGTTGAGCCTCCTGCATAACCACAACGAATGCAGCAAGTGATTTGTCAATGGCAAGTCAACAACAAACATTTATCTTTTCCAGCAACCATTGTACAGTGTTAACAGCAGTAAAACCAGCTGACCAAATGTCCTTCAGCTCAGCTTGGGTTGCTAGGTAACAGACTGGTCTCGACTGGATTGCTAGGTGAGGGGCGGTGCCTGGTGATTTCTCATGTTACATTTGGAAAGTTTTAAAAATGGTTCATTTTCCAGATAACAAAAAACATGAATTTATTTTTTTTTTCCGTTTTGTTTTTTTATGCACTTGTGCTGTTTTCAGAAGCAGTAGAGACCCAAAGAAAAACATTCAAAATATGAATTTTGCATAATATGTTCACTTCAGCTGGTCCTTGATCACAACTCCCTTTGATTCAACAAATCATAGGGTTTGTTTTGGATGCTGATAGTTTGGATAGGAAGACAAGCAGTTCAGTTTTAGAGTGGTCTAGTTGGAGGTTGCTGTAGTCAAGTTGGGATAAAATCTGATGATACCTGATGTAATAAACAGCCACTTTCTTAAAAGATTATTTTCCATTTCTATCCAAGAGAACAGAAGGAGACTTGTGTTTTCAGCACCTTTCCCCCAATCAGACAGGAAGCTCTGACAGATTAATTTGTAAATCCGCTTGAGCTGGAGGACAAATGAAAGTCAGAAGCCATACAATTACTACCAAGTTTATTGTCCCCTCATCCGCCGACTGGAACGCCAGCGCCTCTGATGCTCTTTTCTTTCTTGCATTAAGGGAGCGGAAGCTGTTCCAGGCCAGACGGATCCTCTGCATTACAATTGTGATCGCTGAATCCCTCTCACATGAAGCACTTTTTATGAAGTGGGCCCTTTGATGTCGCTATCTGCACCCGCACTGCTGTATACATTAAAGTCTTAGTTCTCTTGCACAGGATTATGGCAGAAGAGTGACTTTACCGTCCTTAACTGTAGTAAAAACACCATGTAGGAGTATATGTGCTAAATCACAGCGGGAAACCCCAGCGTTTTATTTTAACCATGGGTTATTTTTTAGCGTGAGCCTCAATATTTTTTTTCTAAAGTATCCGTTATTCCCTTGAGGGCTTTTTTTTTTTTACTTATTCCCCCTAACTCCATTTACAGGGCTGATTAGACTTTTGTTTTAGTTGTTTTCTATATAAAATTACAAATAAGAGTAAAAAAAAAGTTTCTTCTTACTTAACCAAAAATATAGTCTTTATGAAATGTTCTCAGT
>NW_015113506.1:63576-78666 GCF_001443285.1 Poecilia latipinna
TGATTAGACTTTTGTTTTAGTTGTTTTCTATATAAAATTACAAATAAGAGTAAAAAAAAAGTTTCTTCTTACTTAACCAAAAATATAGTCTTTATGAAATGTTCTCAGTGTTCAAAAGTTTGTTTTGATACTAATCAGATTTAACATGAAGCTTAGTCACAAATTCAGTCTGGAAGACTCTTGCTACACCTGCCTCATCAATCAGCACCTCCCCCTCATCTCCCTGGATCTATCAGCACTGGATCAAACCTCATCATGGCCAATCATCGATCAAGCTCCAGTTGATAAGGACCTTCATCCATGGCCTCCTCCACTTACCAGCTGCAATCAACCCACCTCCACCCCATCTCCACCTTCCACTCCTGGCTCGTCAGGCACACATCCTTCTTCAACCTCCACCACCAGTTCGGGCCCTGGGGGGATTACATTCCTATGCAGTATCAGGAATGTTTATCGAGCTTAACACAGTTTCAGTTCGAAGTCCTTGGCCAGGGCCTGAACGCCAAAGAACTTTAATGTTTACTTGTCAATAAACTTTTAAATCGCTTTCTTTCTCTGTCTGAGTCTCTCCAGATTGAATTAGTACTGCACTAAATATTGGGCATTTGTTCATGCATTCTACTCAAATAGGTCAGCTCAAAGACAACTTGTGGAAATAAGACAAATTGTTTTCAAATGCCGATTAAAGGTGGCTCCACACCAGCTCTGTTTATTTCACTTTAATCAAACTGCTTGTTACCTATAAAGTCTAGTTCATTTGGGGAGGTGTCTGATGTGGACGGAAAGTGAACTCTGATCCTCCTAATTACTTAGTTCTCGGTTTCGTTGAAGTGAACACTGGTGCAGTTCAAATGCATATTCGAAATGCACTTATGTCTCAGCATGATCTAGAGAAACTCATCCATGCATTTATCTTTAGTCGCATTGATTACTGCAACAGTGTCTTCACAGTTCTGTCCAACAAATCAGTTCTCCAGCTGCAGCTGATCCAGATGCTGCTGCTCGCGTTCTCACTAAAACCAGGAAGATAGAGCAAATAACCCCAGTTTTAAAGTCCCTACACTGGCTCCCTGTAGCTCAGAGAATAGACTTTAAAATACTGTTGTTAGTTTATAAATCAATGAACGGTTTAGCACCACAATACATTAAAGATCTGTTATCGCTGTACCAACCGTCTAGACCCCTCAGATTTTCTGGTTCTGGACTGCTCTGCATCCCCAGAACCAGAACCAAACAAGGAGAAGCAGCATTCAGTTTCTATGCACCACAAATTTGGAACAAACTTCCAGAAAGCTGAAAAACAGCTGAAACACTGGTGCCTTTAAATCTCAACTTAAAACCCACCTGTTTAGAGTTGCTTATGGCTAAATTAGGGTTAGAGTGCGGGTTTTTGATGTCTTCGATGTTTTTAATGTTTATATCTTTACTTTTTATCTATTTATGTAAAAGTGGCGAGTGATTGAGGGTCATTACGCGCACAGAAAAACCCTGTAAATTCTAGACTCTAACAGGTAAAAATAGTGCACAAAAATCTGTGTAGGACGGCGAAGACCTAGCACAAAATTTTGCGTGACAGGTGGACAGAGCCTGGTGCTGCAAGGTTGGAGACCTTGTCCTGTTAGGCAACGGGGCCTGGATAATACCCGTGTTAAACGGACGGCGGAGTCCAGCGACGACAGGCGCTTAAATTCCGTAACAAAAGTATGTTTTTATCTTTTTTTTAATCTTTTTCTTTTTTTTCTTTTTCCAAAATCTCTTTCTCTTTCTTACTGTTTATTCAATGTCACATGCTGTTTTTATTTTCTTTTTTCATTATGTAAAGCACCTTGAAATGCCTTGCTGCTGAAATGTGCTATACAAATAAAATTTGATTGATTGATATGTGGATACCAAGCAGACCAGAGACCGCTCCAAAAGCAGAAAGTGGACTTCAGTACTGGGCATTGTGGGTAAATACAATTAAAACAAACCCATGAGTCTAACGCTAGTGGGAGAAATGACTCGTGATTTTACAAATGACAAGAGAAATCCTACAACACTAAAATCTGATACTACATTTTTATTTAGATTTTGTGAAGACCGACATTGCACTCATGTCTTCTTCAGAGGTATTTGTGCAGTTTCCTCTAGTGGTTCTTGGTGCAAAGCCACCACAAGTGAGGGAGGGAACAGGTTTTTCAAAAGAATTTGGTTGATTTGACAAAGCGTTGTGTGAAAGAGAACCACTCCAGATGTAAATTAAACAAATGTTGCATCTTTAGTTCCCAATGTAGCAGAGCTTACTGGATTATTAGGTGTAAAAACACACACACAGAAAAGCAGCTATTCAAACTAACGTGGTACTTTGTAAAAAATTAATTGTTCCTTAAGTTTAATAACTGGTTGTGACACACATGGCGGCAACAACAACTGCCATCAAGCATTTGGCAAAGAGTCTTTTATAGACTTTAGGTTTATCTGAGCTCCAAGTCTAAAGCTCCATCCACGCGGGATTTTTTTTTTCTAAAACTGAAAAGTTTTTGTTTGTGCCCCACATCCACATGGAGGCAGCATTTAAACAATAAATTAAGGAAAAAAAAAAAAAAAAAAAAAATTTTTTCCAGAGTGAAAATTTCACTCTCACATATTTATCTGGACAGTGATAAATGCACCTTTTGTTAAAGTGCTGAAGTGTGAGCTCTACTGCTAACCTGACCTATAACCAGCAGAGAGAAGGATGTGAAAATATCTTTTCATTCATCTTCACACAACTGAAACATCTGATCTAAAATGATTTTTGAAATAAAGATGGAAAACACTTACTGTTATTTGTCTATACAGCTTGTAGACCCTTAAGAATTTACTCTGTTTCAAGTGGAGTAAATCACCACAGCCTAGAAGCAGCTCACCACTCCACGTTTTAATCCCACTCTGTTTGACAACACAGCATTCAAATAAAATTGTTCAGTGAAATATATCCGATGTAGGCTCTTAAGCATGAAGACACCATTACATAACACTTTAATGTGCTGTAATGGGATGATTCATAACCTTTTGCCAAGCATGTACCTGCTGGTAGCATGAAAATCTACAATTCAAACAGAAAAGAAAACACATCAAAGCCAAGCCAACTGCCAGTGATGCAGCTGAGGTTCTTTATTGTTGTTGTTTGGGTTACCTTTTAGAGCATGGGAATTATTTATTCCAAGTAAAGGGGATTTTTAAGCTGCATGTCTGGACTTTTATTGTGAAATCACTTCCTTCATATGTAGCCACACCTGCTGACTCCACACTTACCAGATTATTTCCATCTCTTCAACCGTTGATGTCTGGTTCACTGGGCAATATTTTAAAATGGTCTATTTTCAGAACATGACAGACCACACACATAGTTTAGTCCTGCAGTATGTGATGTACAGTCACAAAACAAAGACAACACTCCACACACTGATATATTAACCTAACAAACATTCAGATGTCAGACAAAAATTCTGAGTGATATCAGAGTAAACAAATATGGCGGCCCACCAGGAAGCAATGGCAGTAGTTTGAGGACAATTCTTAAGAGAAAAAACAAAACAAAACAAAAAGATATTTTGGCATCTTATACAACCATAACACTTGGAAAACAGAAGTGGAACCTCCTACCAAACCAACAAGAATGAAGCAAATGGTTTCTACATGGTAAGTCAACAGCAAAACACTTTTCCAGCAGCCATAGGACAGCGGTAAAACCAACAGACTGAATGTGCTAGGTAACAGGCTGTGCTTCGCTGGGGTTGCTAGGCAAGGGGCAGTCCCTGCTGATTTGTGACGTTACATTTGGAAGATTTTTGGAAGGGCTCATTTTCCAGACACCCAACAATATCAACTTATTGCCAAAAAACTTTTGGGTCTTTTTTTAAGTATTTGTTTTGTCTGTGAATTTTGCATAATAGGTTCCCTTTGAGCGTCTTTAAGATTGTTGGTAGGGGAAAACTGGCCAAAAATCAAAACAAATATCTTGCAAAAACAGAGTTACTCCTTAACAATGTGAAGAATATGAGCAAAGAGATTGCATGAGGAGATAATCACAGCCCAACCAAAAACTTTAGTAACTTCTTGGAAGAGAGTTTGAAAATGTTTGCGTCCCCACCCCCAAAAAATGTTAGTTTTTACAGAGTGCTTGAACTCCAGTCCATGTATTCATCAAGCCCTGAGCAGCCATTACTGCCTCTGGCTGCTGCTAGAGTGCAGGATTACCTTATGGTATGCTTGTTAGGAACTTCTATTCTCCATAATCACCTCTCAGTGGGATCCACAAAACTCCCTTAATTAGAGCCCAAGACTTTATTTCCCTTCTTCCATCTTTTAATTTCTCATCGTAAAATTCAGAATAAGGGCCTCGAGTCAAAAATTGGCTCCTTTGTTGGGGAAGAGATTGCAGCCGAAGCACCTGTGCAGGTCAGAGGCGGCTAGTGTTATCGCTCTGGGCTGTGAGGAGAAGTGGAACAAGTGTTTGGGAGATGTAATGAGGGCTTCCGTTTTCAAGAGCCCATCCTCTTTACCTGATCACCTTTGGTGGAAAAAGTTAATGCGTCAAGCAAGCTGGTTATTGAGGATTTTTTGGTCTTTGGAGAAGAGGCAGTACGGTGAAGAGGGATCTTCAAACACTTTTACATAATTACGATTTGTAAATTGTCCAGCCCATTGGAAGAGATTTTGAAGAAGCTCTTGTTTCTAATTGCCCTTTTTTCCTTTAACGATTTAAAAAGCATGCATTTTCAGTCCTCAAAAAATCTGTTCTTTGTTTAAGAGTCTCAGAGGAAATGTGTCCAATGAATTAGATTTTCCCCAGATAGTCCATATAAACAAATGCTATCATGTTTCCTTAAATCAGTTCCCCCTCTTTATTCATTATTATAAGTCACCGGGAAATTAAGAAAATGTGGATCACTTCAGTTAAGTGTTAGTTTTACTCAACTAGGCAATATTCAAGAATAATTTCTCCTCCCTGTGAAAACATCAGTGATAGAGATTTTTGGTATTATCATTTTGTTATTACTTTAGTTCATATTCAGTCTAATGTTAATCAGTATTATTGTGATTTTTAGTTTAAAGTGTTTTCTTCCTTTTGTGTGTATAAACTGACCTGGAGGTTACGACTGACTGTTTCATCTTCATGTGAGACAGTTAACTCTGTGTTTCCCAGACCTTAATTCTTATCAACCAGAATACCTCCTAACTGCCTGTGAGCAGTCGTATTTTGTCTCTTGTTTATCCTCCCTCTTTGTTGACAGTTTGACCTAGAGCTGAACTGGGCTCAGATCGTAGATCAGATATCACACCTGGGACTGAGTTGCTGGTTTGTTTAGGTTAAATGTTTTACGACCTCTGTTTTTTTTCTGGCTGTTCTGCTTTGACAATAAAACAGGGGCTCGCGTGGAAGGAGATCAGAACTCTCTGTGAACGGCCTGTCAGGCAGTGGCGGAGAGTTCTCCTTTTGCAAAAGCTTTGTCTATAAAATTCATATACGTTGTCTGTGGTCTTTTTATATAGGTTCGAGAAAAAGTACCTATCAATCAGGAGGGATTTTTAAAACTTTTTCATTAGAAAACTTAAACCTGTAAAGAAAAGAATCCATTGGAGCAGCAGTGTTTGTCAGTCTCCTCCATTTAGCGATGAACAAAAGAAGCACTTCAGCCAACAAGCGATGATTGGAACAGAAGAAAAACTGGAGAATTGTTAGCAATCTTCTGCTGCAGAGCTAAAAGGATCTCTGACTCACAGGGGGAAAAAAAAGTCTCTTCAGTGTGGGGACAAAGTGAATGTTCAACCGGGCCCTGATGCGTCTGATAGCATGTGACAGGAAGCTGCCACACAGCTACAAACACAGTACAGTTTGTTCAAGAGGCTGACACAGTGCATATCTACTGAATTGTGGTCAATCACTGACAGGCACAGGAAATTGTTAGGAATAGTTCAGTTCATATGTTATTTGAAACCTATAAAGAATACTGTAAAAAAGGAACAAAAAGCCATACATTTTAATCCAGGACTTAATGTGAGGAATTAAAAGCAGAAATACAATTTTGCTTTATGAATACTACTAATCAAATCAAATCAAATTTTATTTGTATAGCAGCAAGGCATTTCAAAGTGCTTTACATCATTAAACACAAAAGAGTCATGCAACATTGAATAAACAATCAAAAACATTCAATTTCCCACCGAGTCGAAGTTCTGCCCTTCAAACCGGCAAAAAAAAAAAAAAAAAAAAAAGAAAAAAAAGAAACAGCCGGTGGGTCATGGGGGACTCCAACCCGTACCCCTTTTCAACAATGGGGGGGACTCCAATCTGCACCCCTTTTCAAACAGTGGGGGGTGGGACTCCAACCTGCACCCCTTTTCAAACAACAGGGGGGACTCCAATCCATACCCCTTTTCAACAACAGGGGGGACTCCAACCCGCACCCCTTTTCAACAACGGAAATACTAATAGGTAGCCCTAATATATGAATGAAGCTACCATTCCCATGGCAACCTCTACTTTCTGCTGTCATTTTAAAGAAAGTTGCACCTGCTGCTAATCTGGCTAATTATTTTCATACCTATGGGCTGTACAACTCTGCCACCTACTGCGGTTTTGATTGTTAAGTCGACTGTTCTTTCAATTTCAAGCTAATGACTGTAATCAAGATCTTACTTTTAAATGACAACTTTTAAAGATTGGAATAATAAAAAAAAAGAAAAACTTTTTTTAACGGTTGAAATTGAAAATAAAAACCTAATTAATCAGAGAACAGAAACCAAGGCCAGTAGCAAAGATTAACCTTCTGCACAATATGAATAGCAAATAAATTAAAACCAAATGAAAAGGAATATGTACCAGCACAACAACAGAAAGCAAGGTGTATACAAAACTCCAAATGAAAGCATAAGGACAGCCTTTCTGTGGATGCTTTAAATACTGTGTAGTACTGCCAATTCCACCCACAGTTCACCTCTAGGTTGTGTAAGGGGGTGTACTTATTTGCAGGTGGATAAAAAAAAAAAAAAAAATTGGTAACAGATGCATAAAAGATTAAGAGAGAACAGAAAACAAAAAGAGGAGGTCGCGAGAAGAAGAACAAGAGTTCCAGGGTGCTTTTTTTGGAAACAACAATATATGAGCAGCTTGTGGAGGAGAAAGAGGCTCATTAAACAGACCAGCTGTGACCAATAAAACTGCAGACTTCAGAGAGGGTACTGCTGCCTCTGTTTCATAACTGACTTCTGGTGAACTGTACTATATCTGACAAGAGATGGGTCAAAAACTTCTGAAAGGTCAGAATTAGTGACCTGGAGTTGGTTTTATTCTCAAAAATAGAAGTTTTCTGATATTTCTGAAAAAAAAAATCCTCCTTGAAAACAAATGTATTATTGTGGTACAGTATTGGATATATGTTTCAGACTACTGTCTCTTTGGATATTGAAATGACACATAATTTCTGAACTATGATCAGAATTCCTGATTGATGAATCAGGTTTTTGATGATGATAACAGCTTGAAATATAAAAGTAAACTCAAAAAAAATAATTTCCATAAGACTTTCTTTGGTTTCAGCGGGATATTGCTGGGAAACTGTTTTTGCACCATAACAAATCTTTTCAGTTTTTAATATTTTGGTCACACAAATGTTTCAGACCAGATTTAATATCAGGCAAAGATAACCTGACTAAACACAGCTAGCAATTATCAAATGATGATTGCATTTATTAAGGGGAAAATGCCAAAACAACCTGGCTCTGTGTCAAATGTAATTGACTTGATGCAATCCTGTGGGTTTGTCAACAACTGACCGATCAGCAGTTACAATTTGTCTCAAAGTAAATGACCCTTATTTGGAGGAACTGAGCCGCTGACAAAGTGTTGTGGCTTATCATTAGGAATGAATTGGAGTCATAAAGATTTTGTGGAAAATAATAATAAAAAAGGATAAACTTTGTTACAAGGCGGATCAGAGTTTATTCAAGTTTCAAAATTCAAACAGACTGGAAAAATGTGGACGATGGATAAATAAAGTTCCTTTATGGGCTCTTGTGAAACGCATTTTTGCAAAAACAGTTTAGTGATCCTCAGATCCTTGGGGATTTCTGTGCTTTCCCACAAATAAAGTCATGGACCTGAAGTGATTACTAAGTGATTGGTAGAAATCCAACTGGAGTGTAAAGTTAAAGCTAAAGTATGGCTAACAAGGGGGAGGGTGGGTAAATATATTTTTACACAAAGCTGCTCTTTACATTTACACAAGTGATTGAGTCTCTGACATCAAACTCTTCAGCTCAGACTAAGTGTCACACGAAGAGCAGAAAACTGTGTGGGTGCAAATACTTTTGTACAAATATTCACCAACAGACCTAGAGATTTGTGTTTGCATTTAACTATAATTATGTAGTTACTCTTGAGGGAAATTGCATTGTGTATGTAATTTTCATCTTAGTTGCTATAGCAATTATTTGCTTAACTTAATAGCTTCTGAAGAGATTGCAGAGCAAAAACTGGTATTTATTAGAATAAACCCAGAATAAGTGTTGGAAATTTAAGTTTGTTTTTTATGTCTAAATACCTCAAATGAAGCACGACCTCAATCACAATTAAACTGCATGCTATTCGAAGCAATCCCATTAGACCTGTGTTCATCATTGATGACAAAGCTAACTGAAATATTTTCTGCATCTCTTTTTCTCTTATGTTTCAGCTGAGGAAGGTGCATTCCTGAAAATGGCTCAATAAGCACTGGGACATTTTTACATTTATGTGAGAAGGGTTACGATTAGCTCAAGTGCTTTTTAAAAAAAAATATACATATATTTTTATCTTTCAAAACAGTTTTGTGCGAGGAAATGACTAAAGGGTGCAGATTTGAAAACCTGACAGGATTTTTTTTATTATTAAAAATGAAGTGAAACATAATAAAAGATAGGTGCAATTTTATTCTCTCTACACGCATCTGCATGACAATATTATCTGTAATGACAAACACTCTGCATCGTTGAAATATGCCCATGGAGGATTTGTGGACATTTTCAGTAATTGCCCATTTTTCATCTGCCATTTCCTCCACCTCCTCCTCCATTTTATATCTTTTAATTTATTCCAGCCCTCCCATAAAGTCAGGAGTTAAGAAAATGAAAATCAGGTAGTCATTAGTCAAAGCAGCCAACCGTTCAACAGGTAAATATTATCATCAGTCACAAAGCCAATATTAGCTCAAACTTACGGTAACCTGGGTATTATTGTCTCTCAGTCCCTGAGGCTGATTCTTCCCTTTATTAAGGAATTACAAACAAATATATTCAAAAAAATAAACACAATAGAACGAGGGAGAAATATTCTAAGATATGTTGATCAAGTAATTAAGCTAACTAACGTTTTGTTAGTATCATGATGCTTCAGTTGTAAGCTAGAACTTATGTTTAGTTAATGATTAATAATTACTTTGGTTTTAGTCAGTGTGGGTGTCAATAGTGGTTCAATTGGATTTTTCAAAGTAAACAGCAACACCATTTTGATACACTATTAAATTTTAATACTTGAAATAGTAAGATTGATTATTAAGTAATATTTAGATTTCTATGCCAGTGCTACTTAATGAATGAAAATAGATCAATGTTATTCAACCAATATGCATAGTTTTACTTACTTATGTTTATTGAAGCCTGCCATAGCAATGCATAGGCAGGCACCTATTGTTCTACACCTCAAAATAACTGCCTCTTCCTGCGTGCCCCCTTCACAATATATACATCAAAACGTGCGGTTCGATGCCGTGAGGGGAGCTATTGCTTTTGTTGGCCTTTCGAGTAACTGTGGCGACATAATTAACACAAAACGAGCCAAATTCAACTCAGAACAAAAGTCTGACACAAAACAGTGCCACTCCAAATAGACGTAAACTTTTGTCTGCCCCTCTGAGCTGCTCTTTAGAACTACAGACATGGTGGATCACACTAGTCCTTTTACTTTTGTGTTTTATTTACCGTTGTCATAGCAACTGAACTAATCGGCGCTGGGAGGAAAAAGAGCGATGGTGGTTCTAGTTAGCTGAGGTATAAACCTACTGTACAGGAGCTGAATTACGATCTGTTTATATATACAGATTGCTTAATACACCGTCAGTTATCAGCTTTGAAATAAAATGGTTCTGGAAGTTGTTGGAAAGTAATATTGACATGTTTAGATTGTTTTTTCGTTACACGAGTCAAATGTGTTTAGCTATATTGTGTCTTTCTGTGAAAATTTTGGTGTACAGAAAAAAAACCCCAAATATATTGTATATTTTTTATGCAGTAGCAGATGGGGGTTATTCTGAGACTTAAGTGTGTGACATAAGCTGTACCTTTGTATTAAAGGATCTAAAACTGTTTATTACAGGAATAAGTATAGAACAACAAAGAAAATAATGTGGACACAATGATTATTTTGAAGAAAGATCAGATATGGTGCTGTTTGGAAATGTTAAATATTTAACCAGAACAGATTCCAGGAGGATTAGTGAAGCACAGATTTGTTTCTGCCTCATCACTCCTACCTGTTCTAGACTTTATACAGGAAAATCAGCATCTGTTACACCGACACCAGCCCTGATGTGTGTAACACATGATCCATCCATCCATCCATTTTCTGAACACCCTTGTCCCTCAGTGGGGTCGGGAGGGGTGCTGGTGCCTATCTCCAGCGTGTAACACATGATACAATCTTTAATATGTTTTCTGGAGATATTGGCATCAGGACTGCTGCTATAAACTCATTGCATCTCTGAATAGTGCTGTTTATGTTATATCATCTAAAGGTGGAAAAAGCAACAAAAAAACTATTATGCTATGTACTTAATATGGAATATATGCACATATATTCATGACATGCTTTGATTAAAGTAATTTATCCTCGGTGCAATTCCAGTACCAAAAAATTAACTTTACACCAGGTGAGTCTCTCACCTGAGAATGTGAACCTACTGGGCTGATTCTGTGCCTTCAAATAATTTTAATGCTCCTGTAGAAGATTCATAACTTAAAAGTTACAGGAACCTACAAGTTAACTTATAAGAAACAGGTCTGAAAAAACAGTCTGTGTGCTACACTCAAGAGAGAGATTCCTATGATGCATCAAAGAGTGATGTCATCACTGATGATGTCATTGTTACCATAGGAACTAAACATTCTAATGGTGCATTCACACCAAATACGTTTTGAGCGTCAGGCGAGTCTGCTTTATATTCAAAGTCTATGTGAAGTATTTGATACGCTGGACACGTCAAACGCTCCGAACGGTTCAAATGGCGCCGCGCTAGACGCTCGAAGAGCACCGCAACGGCCCTCGATGCGCCTCCACATAGAGTTTGAATGTAAACCAGATGCGCCTGACAGTCAAAATGTGTTTGGTGTGAACGCACCAAACACACTGGCTCATATTAGGTCCACCATATTTGGACCAAAGACTTGTCCTAATGGATTCATTGCTTTGGGTCAGGGGTAATGTTTAGAGGTAAGATGTGAATTAAGGTTTAGTTAATGTTAGGAATAGACTAGTATTGGTTTGGGTTAGGGAAAATGTCTGGGTTTGGCAAAATCACAGCTACTAAAATGAAGGGAAATCAATGCAAAGTTCTAATATGAGTCGAAACAGTTTTCACAAGCCTGTATAGAATTTTGTTTTCTAAATCATTTTATAAATAATGATGATATAATGTTAGGTTGTTTTTCTGCCAATTGCATAGCTGCAGTACACTAGTAGTCTAATGTGTTGAATGTACTGAGACACATTCAACACATTAGAAACCAATCAGAACCAAAAGTTTGTCTTTTGGTTCTGATTACTCACTGAATGGAGGAAGAAAATGTAAAACAACATGCTAGCAACAGCAATTAGGCTAATGTTAGCAATTTGACTCATTTTAACTTGTACACTAATTTTAACATACAGAATGGAGTAAGTCCATATTACTCAACATGTTTGTGACTCTCCACATGCTATTGAGTACATTGCAGCTTCCTTAGCATTGATGCAAATTTGTAGCATCAGACGGGCACACTTTGGCAGGCCCCATTTAAATTTCTTTAGAAATATTCTAGTTATTTATTATTTTACCAGGAAGTCCCTTGAGATAAAATTCCTTTTTCAAGGGAAACCTGAAGAGATAAAATGATCCAAAAGGGAAATTAAAGACACATTTAAATATACACAAAATAAAGCTACCAAAATGAGAATGTAGGAGTAATACCATTACTTTTTATGACCTGCATGTTTATAGTTAGAGTTGTGTGTCCATTGCGCAGTCCCAGATACGTGGTACCAATTGATAGAGTTTTAAAAATGAATTAGGGAATTTTCTTTTACAGAACAAATTATTGGAGAAGAAGAAAAGAGGACTTAAATATTCATGGATTTCAATTATTTTCAAAATCTTGATTTATTTGATCATTTCTAGTAGATTTTTTTATTTCAACATTAAAATCCAGATTAGCAAAAAGACAAAACTTTTTGGTTATTTTATTGATACTGAAATCAATTCAGCATTTCATAGTTGAACCCTGACATGAAGTAGATATTAGATAACTTTGAAGCTTCAACAAATGAAATAAAAAGCCACAGGTTGTGACAGTAACAGCTTGTGTGGTTTTAAGTCTGGTAAATCAAAAACATAAAATCATTAAGTACAGATGTCAATGAAGAAGCAAATTCACATATTTTTGGTAAGAGACACAATCGGTACAGAAACATGCCTCTTTAGAAAAGCATACATAGAACACCACAAAGCCAACAGAATACACATTTTACATTCCTCAATGTTCATGTCAAGAAATTCAATTTATTATGTGGTTGAGCTGGAAAAGGAGAAAAAAGTGTTCCTCACTTCCAATATAATATTCTCTTTCTGAATGCTGACTGAACACCAATCAAGGCTTCAGCTGTGAACATCTACATTAAAATGATACTGTGGTATTACAACCAAGCACCAGGGGCATTTTAACAGCCAGTTATGGAGAGGGATTCAGCTGGTGCCGTCAGGAGATGGAAATCAAATAATGAATTTTTATATCCTGACTCATTGAAATTTCTCAGACAACGGAAGTTTTTTTTTTTTTTTTCCCCCCCAGGAAACTGGTGTTGACTTTCTGTATTTTCGTAAAATAATAACACAAAGGAAACATTCAGTGCATTTTTACATACAAACTGAACAATTTGTAGATCTTCCACTACAGAAAAATCACAGAAACATGTCATCTTTGAAAGCAAAATAGTTACATTTTATTGGAGCTTTCAACCCCAATATAAACTATTATAGTTTATTTTTCAGCTACACACATTTGAGAAGAGCCCAGTCACTTACTTTAAAGCAATACATGTAGCACAAACTGCTCCAGTCTGCGCTTTAAACAAACCGCGCAGCGGACTTTAAACCTCTGCATCCACTTCATCAAGTAAAATAAGCTACCACAGAATCACTGTTAGCTCCAGGAACAGAAGTATGTGAAAAATAAAACAAAGCTCAGAGGAGCAGCATCACTGCCTTTAGCCAGCCCAGAAAAGAAAAACAAAACATAAAAAAGAAGAGGGGAAAAACCCACAAAAAACAGATCAATGTATCTGCATTCACACTTCATGGACAGATGAAAGATGGACAGACAAAGCCTGATATGATATGAAACTCTGCTAATTTTAAGTGGATATACGCAAATTGAAGAGATCTTAAAGTGGTCTTACAGTGTATACCTGCATATCACAGACTACACTGCAAACTACTGACCACTAGTGTTTTGCTTTATTGTGGGGAGCTGAGAAATAATCTTCTTGGAAATAAAGCCAACTCAATGTAAGCAACTTCACATTCAAAGACAAACTCAAAAAACCTCAACATGCAACTCATGATATTTGCAAACAGAAAAAAAAAACAAGTTCAAAATTGCCTATAATAAGAAGACATGGCAACATTGGAAGTGATGCAGCAGGTGGCTGGGATGCAGCTCAGTGAGGAGATTCACAATCCTGGGGGAGAATAGAAATGCTGCTTCTCTACTTTGAAAGGATGAGATGGTTCATCAGATACAGATGGCTGCAGGATGGCTTCCTCCTGAGTTTCTCTAGTCTCATCTCACTGGGACCAGATCACAGAGAAGAACCAGAACCAGAGGAGGGCCTTTGTACCCTGTAAGGTGCTGCAGCATGTTTCCATCCAGGCAGGTTTCCCGTTTGGATGAATGGACAGATGATTGGTGCAGTCTACCACCCTCCTGAATACATGAGAGCTAATTTCTTTTAAAACTGAGACAACAGATGGTTGAACATTTTTTATGAGGGCCATGTATGAAGAGAAGCCTTTTCTCTGGATGCAAATGTAATTAGATTCATGTTATTTCACTTCATTTACAACATTAGCCTCTCTCCATCTCATTTTGATGGTCTGTTTCTCTAATCTTCTTGCTTTTCCTTTTCTCCTCTGCCGCTTCATTGCTTCCAAGTTTCGGTCATTTTATTTTCTGCCTTCTGAACCCCTCTTTCACCTTTTTTCTTTCCCTCAAATTCCCTCCCTGATTTTCTCCAAGACAATAGCCACCCTTTACAACACAGAGTAGAATCTCATGGTTCAATGACTAATCCATGTGAAACTCCACCAATGCAACATTTTGATTTCCTTGACATCATTTCTAAAAGAGATAATTTTGTGACTGTTCAGCAATCATGATCCCTGGGATGTTGTCAATAAAAGCCCTGAATGACTGATGCCTTAAAGCATCTTATTAACAAAAGTGGTCATCTCTTATTGCCTTGTTTCAAGGTCCAGTAATCACATAATCATCATACAAGTCCATCAGCAAACCATCTGCTCTTAGCCAGCGTACGTCTCGATTCTACATTCAGTGCCTCATCACAATTATTCACTATCTTTGACAAACAAATCAATGTGTTTTATTTTACTCCACACTAATATCTGAGTGGTTTGTAAGAGCAAGCAAAACAAAATACAGGCAGTCGGTACGCTCAGTTAAAATCTCAACTGTCCCTGGACAGTGTGAGAATACCCTCTGTAAGCCTGAGTATGCGGGAGCCTTTGGATCAGGGGTCCCCAAGCTACGGCCCGCGGGCCG
>NW_015113506.1:82333-120964 GCF_001443285.1 Poecilia latipinna
CCCCGACCAGAAAAAGGAACAGCTATGTGGCCCTCGCAGGAAATAGTTTGGGGACCCCTGCTTTAGATGCTCTGACCAAGTTGCTACCAATCAGAAATCGGCCCTGGTCAAACTCAAATGCTTGCAGATGTTTGTTTCTCCTGTTTCTGACTGACAGGAATGTTGGTAAAGAGATAATCATGTAACTAATTCCATTGTGAGTCAGTATTTGATCCCAGGGTTCTCTGTGATAGTTTAACAGCTACAAATTGCTTCCTTTGGTGATCCAGCAACCAGCACAACTGAGCATGGGTGCAATTTGGAGGTGTGGGTGCTCCTCCAAACACAAAAGCCATACCTGAGGCAGCAGTAGGTATGGGGTTCTTAGAGAGTATGGGTCCCTTTTAAACAATGCAAAAGCAGCAGCCACACTTAGAGGAGTGATACTTGGTCAGTTTTACTTTGAACTTTTGTTTTTGCAGATCCTCTTTCAAGGTTGCAACAAAAATACCTCAACCTTCTCCTGTATGGTAAATACACCAACCCCAAATCCATGTCATGACTTTACAAAGATCATTATTATATGTCAGTCTAAATATGTTCAGTAAGAACTCTTAAACTTCTTTGTGTTATATTTTTTGTTACCTGGGGCAACAGATATCGGCGTTTTATGCAGTTGAAATGACAGAAGTGCTGATCAGTAACACTTGAAGCTGATGAGGGTTTTCTATGCTTTTCTTAAATGAGCAGCCTTTGAAAATCCCATCTCACACATATTTTTGGGCTATAATTTTTCCGGGCTCATCCCCTCTAGGGACAGATTTATAATTGTTGCTACTTATCCAGTTTACCATGAAAGTGTTTCCTCCCAGCATTAATTCATCTGCAGGCATGCTAAAACTCTTAGTCACCCCATTTTGGTTGGAATGAAGGTTATTTGTAGCTCGAATAGAAAAATCCTAAACTTTTTTTTCCATTACATTTTTTCTAACTGCTGCTGGAAAACACATAGAACATGCTTGAATTTTAATGTGTTTTCAAGGTTAGAAAAGTGTTTGAATTATGAATAAAGCACATAAACTTCTTGAATCTGTAAGTGTTGCATTTTAAAACAAGTTTGCTTTTCAGATGAAGAAAAGATTGTTTCGCTTCTTTAAAAAGATGAGTCTGCAGCTGCTTTGAATCCGACTTTCTTTATCTATATTTGTATATGTTTTATTTAAAAACAGGCTGCAGAGTGTGAAAGATTGGCTTTTTTTAAAGAGTGGTGACTATATCTTCTTTATAACAAATAGGTGAGGCCAGAATGTTTATTGAAAACTCAGGTTATACTTTAAATGTGATCTATTATTCAAAATCTACATTATTGTACTTCCGTTTGGGTTATCACTGTTTAAAAAAATCAATAAGTCAGTGTGTTTTGGTATCTGGAAAAGGTCTGGAGTGTAACAACAGAAATCAGCAGGCAATATGCTGTTACCTAGCAACCCTCAGGAAGCCCAGCCCAATGCTGAGCAACCCAAGCGGAGCTCCAGGACATTTGGTCTACTGGTTTTACTGCTGTATGCTATGTACAATGGCTGCTGGAAAAACACACATTTTGTAATTTGACTTGCCATCCAGAAACTTCCTGTTGCAGTTTTGTTGGTTGTGCAGGAGGTGCTACTAATGCTTTTCTAAAGATATACAGTTGTACAACCAATGGGGACAAAGATTACATATTTAAGTTGGAAACTATCTACTGGCAAATCCACTTTAACTCAGAGAAAAAATGATCTGAATTCAGTTCCGTATTAAGAATCTTGGTTTTGGTCTTATTTCTTTGTAATCTTAACAGCTTAGCTTGGTTTCACTCTGAAACGTGCTAATTGGTTTAGGACCAGGTGCCATTTATTCCCCGGAAAGCCATGTTCCTTCACAGGACATTACACCAGCTGTATTTACGATGTAGCCTCTTAGGAATCTATGTGAGCAATCAGGCATTACAGATTCCTTTTGGCCTCCACCTCCCCTTGTGTATTTATGCAATGTGACTCATGGTTTAATCTATTTGCTCCACTTACAGTATGCAATCAAAAGCCCATCAGCCGCCTCGTTTCCCTCCAAAGCCAGGTTTCCCAACCTTCACGTGAACCTTTTGTGTTTGTTCTTCTCTGCGAGACAAATCAGGTTGTCAGAAATTTCTGCACCGCTAATGTAGGCTGTCAGGATCACTCATGTAGGAGGGGGATAAAACCCCGAACGGAGAGCAAGGACTTTCCAGAGACCTCAGATTTGGTTTGGAAATGACTTTAAAGACACAAACAGTCGAGGAAAATCTCTGGGTTAACACAGACAAGCGTCATCTGCCAGCAGTCAGTATGAAATCCTTCCTGTTTTTACTCCAGGTTCATTTCATGTTTGCTTGAAATATTCATGTCAAGCCTGATTTAACTGATTGCTCTTTGATATTTCACTGCAGGCATGGATTTTGTTTTACCGGTGCTACATGTGCCTACTTTGCATTGATATCTGAATCATCCTGTTTTTTTGTTTATTTTTCTCCTGGTTGTCACATTTTGCTTTAAAACTCACTTAGAGAAATATTTAAAGAAGAGCAAAGGTTATGAGTTTTGATCCTTAAAAGTTTTCACTTAAGAAAAAGTTAAAATAGCTCAAGGTGAGTTATGTAGTATTTCATTAAACTCAGTTTTTCACAGAGTTGCAAACAAAATTTTTTAAATTCAATTAGAGACATTTGTTTTATTTGTCAGAATTTTTTCAAACCATAATTTCAACTAAAGTTTTGTGGTCTAATCTTGTATTGCAATGAAATATAAGAAACACATTTTAATTTCATTTAAAAAAATATTCATTCACTTTCTAGACCTTCACAAATACTTCATATTTACATGCATGTAAAACTGAGGACTTACATCAAAGCTTTACTAAATGCAAAATAATAACAAGAATGTTAAAAAAAATGTCCAATTTTAAATTACATATATATTTTTTTATATTTCTACTGCCAATTTTCTAGATTTTAATTATAAGATTCTGGACATTTGAGTGACATAGATTTAGTTCAAGTCTTTATATTCTGCAAATCTAGAAACCAGACAATGCTGAACTTGGCTTCCTGTTCAGCAAAGGAATATTTCACAGTTTTTCTGGATCTGATCAAGCACAAGTCCTGTCTGATCTATACCCTAAATAAATCAGTATTATTCTGTATTAAAAGACATTGGTTATATGTTGTGATTTATTCCCAGATTCTTTCGTAATGCATATCTTAAGTATTCAAAAGAAAATGCAGTTTGGGATGTTTAAATATCTGGTAAGAATGCTACTTGCTTTTTCAAAGCAGCCAATCCAGGAACACCATTTATTTTCTTGGAGCTGATTGGCTGTATCCCCAAGAAATAAGATTTTAGATGTTAGCTTCCACTGTGCTTATTAATGCCTATTAACCTATATGTGGTGTTCTAACTATTAAAACTGGCAATAATACTCACTTTTAGACAAAGTCTCAAGAATTTCAGCCATTTGAGGGGCAGCTAAATCCCATGAATTCAATACTCAAAATAGTCATAAATGAGCATGAAGTTGCATTGCAGTTTTTGGTAAATCTGTTGTATGTTGTATCTGGGTATCTGAGCAAAACCTTAGTATCCTTAGTGCGATAAAATCAGGACAGGTTTACCGGCACAAACATTTCACTCCGGCTCTCAGTTACAGCAGATCACGTTAGACTGTAAGGGTGCGCGCTCAGAAATGGACGATCGTCTCTGTTTGATGTCACTGTGAGTTATTTACTTGCAGCTGATGTGTGTGCAGAGCTCGGAGGAAGAGCGGCTCTTCCTCCTCTGAGATGAACCCACATCCAGCAGCAGATTCTGCTGGTTACGGGTCCTGCACAACTTCAAAGCACAGCCGTTGACCTCTTTTTTCTTCCTCCCCCTCTCCTATCACTATTTCTCTGCTTCCTTTAGGTGGCTTCTTGCTGTTAGATATTTAAAGACATCAAGTGCATGTGAAGCCCTGACAATTAGCGAGGACGGTTGCCGGGTAATTAGCGGAAAGGAAGTCGACTCCACAGTCCTTCCTTTCCATGCATCCCCAGAGAGATCCCCCCGCTCAAACACAATCCTTACAACAACACTCATCCACACACACATCTACTGAGCAGAGAAACCAGATTATTTACGGAGATTTCAGCGGATGTTTTCTTACAGAATGTCTCTAATGAAATACGTTGCTGCTGTCGCTAATTGGACGGCGTAAGCTGTGAGAAGAGGCAATAGATATGTGTAGAAACGCTAAGAAATCAAGATGACTTGTTTAGGGGGGAAATGAAGAAAAAGATGCAGAAGAAGGTTATTACACGTAACGTGATGACAAGAAGAAAACAAATATAAAGGAAAAAAAGACATTATAGGAGTGAAAAACTACAAGAACCTAATATGGAAAACGGAATATTATTTTTATTATTCATCCGTATATCATAAAATAAAATTTACCATAGTTTTTAAATTACTGTGAGTTAATTAGATCTATGATATTCTCTTCATATCAGCCTTATGATAACATAAGGAGGGGAAGCTGTGAAAAAACCCAGCATTTTAATCTAATTAGCAGGTTGACTGAAATGAAAGGGGAGCAGATGAGATTCAGATGTTAAATTCTTTCAATGATAAAGAAAAAGCATGCATCACTCTCCATCCATTAATCTCAGAAGTAAAACTTTCTCAGCAGCAGAGAAG
This sequence comes from Poecilia latipinna, assembly GCF_001443285.1. Taxonomy (NCBI): domain Eukaryota; kingdom Metazoa; phylum Chordata; class Actinopteri; order Cyprinodontiformes; family Poeciliidae; genus Poecilia; species Poecilia latipinna. The sequence goes on from NW_015113506.1 coordinate 87,055, forward strand.
AAGTATTTAGGTCCCAGAACAAGAGCCTAAACAAGCTCAATAATTTCCATTTGCATGAGTGTTTCTCTCTTTGTATCAAAGACTGGATGACAAATGTTTCAGTCTGGTGGTTTGGTCTCAACTGTTTTGAAGGAAACTTCTAAAGAGACTTCATATTACACTTTATTTGTTGTTTTGGGGGTTCTGTTTATTTATTTTTTAACTTAAAATGTCTTCCAGTTCCAGCATTACATGTTTGTTAGGTAAATTAGAATATATCTATCTTTGACAGGGTGTACTTGCATTATTATGGCATTACGATTAAATTGAAAATGGTCTCAAATCAACATTATTGTGTATCGCAATAAATTCTACCAATTTCCTCAAGTAAAATTTCTTATGACAGGAAAAAGTTGAAGGTTATAACATTTATGAACATTTTTTAAAAATATATAACCAGAAAATAGTTATGGTAGGAGACCTGAGATGCTGCGGTCCTGTTTCTCATCCATAGACTGTAGGAATATTATTACCGTGCATGGAATCCAACTAAACTGTTTGAAATATCAGGACATTTTAAATTAAATACCAAACTCAACATAGATCTAATATCTAGTTAAAAGCTAAGGCTGCTCAAATACAGTTGAAACATTATTTGTCAGTTTCATGTTGTTTGCTGCCGACTGTCATCTGGAAATCTTTGAGGTACACAATATCTATCAATAACTTCATTCTGCATTTTCTATCTATCTATCTATCTATCTATCTATCTATCTATCTATCTATCTATAAAGAGGACAGAATGTCGTAATTAAATTGTAGGCATGAGAATGAGCCTGATTTCGTCCTGTAAACACTTCCTTAATTAAGCACTTGTACATAAAACATACTGTTTGCTCCCCAACGTGTTTGATTACTGCAGAAAAGACGAGGCTCAGTTTCCCAAAACACCAGTCAGTGTCGGTCTAAGCAGAGAAACATAAGCGTTTTATTTTATGATCACGCTACAGAATGAAAACCACTGGAAGTAAAAGGAAGAGGCTTCCCACACAAGAACGGCTGCATCTGGGAAAGGTTTTGTGTCATTTTAAATGACAACTTTCCTCTATCTTCATTCCAGCTTCCTCGGAATAATGCCTACCCGATCGGTCTCTCCCTCTAAATCCCACCTTTTATACCTCAAAGTCGATCTGTTCCCAAAACGTTTGTGTCCCGAGGCTGAAGGGGAACAGAGGAAGCTGTCAGAGGACTAAAATACGGCTGATTTGTTCAGGGTGGCATCTCGCTGAAGGACGAATCAGCCCGTCCTCTGGCTCTGAATCAGCTTTCAGGTGACGTCCTTTCAGATCTAATGCAGTTATGATCCTCTTGTGGGTGGCAGTGGGCTCGTTTTTAGCCTGAGTAATTTATAAGTGTTCTGTGAGGTGAAAGGGGAGTCAAACAGAGAAACATCTCACATACATCAGAGATGCCAGTTGTCCTTTCACTCATCTTCCTTTCCCAACCTCAGCCTTCTTTTATCAAGCCGGCTGCAGCTTTTCTGGGGAACAACCCAAATTGGTTTCCAATAATTTCATAAGTACCGTAAAAGCAACAGATGTAGTACATTGGTTTTTCTAATCTCAAGATTTTATCAGGCAAGTTTCCAGATTTGTGTCTAGGAGGATTAAAATGTTTGTTTGTTTTTTTCTATCCAAATGATTTTTATTTCATATTTATAAATGACTTCATACAGTCTGCAAAGTTTGAAAAGGGAAAGTGTAAAATATGGACAAATAGACAATATCCTGGTCGGTAGGATGGATGAAAGGAGGATGGAAGAGTGGATGGTCAGACAAACAGAGGGAAGGATGATGGATGGATGAATGAAAGGATGGATGGATGAATGGACAAAGGATGGACAGGTGGACGGAAATACATTGGATGAATGGATTAAAGGACAAATGAATGGATGGATGGATGGATGGATGGATGGATGGATGGATGGATGGATGGATGGATGGATGGATGGATAAGGATGGATGGGCAGATGGAAAGGCAATATGCAGTTTTACCACTAGGTGCCACCGTATTTAAATTCCTGTGCATTTAAACCAACCAAACGGTCCCTAAAGTCCCATTATAAATGAAAGCTGACGGCATCTGATTGATGCTGAGGTTCCTCCACCTCTGTATTGTTATATTGTTATTATTATTAGTACAGAGTCCTTGCTCATATTCTGCCTCATTACCCACCAGAAGCATCAAACCCCAGTTCACCCTTCCAGGCTCAAACGCTCTTATTTGACTTTTACTTATTTCAAGTTTTAACTTTCTACAATCAGGCAGCTCGCAGGTAGAAAAGAAAACACAGCACATCAAGTCTTCTTTACAGCCGGTTCATCAAAAGGCTTTGGGTGTTTCTGAACAAAGTAGTAAACACACGCAGAGCTCCTCCTCAGAAACATTCTCAGTAACATCGATGGTTTTATTCATTATTTTGAGCTTTAATGATGTGGGTGGAGAGATTTTATGTTCCAGAACTCGTCTTCACATTATTTCCCACTTCCTTTTGTTCAATCACAATAAACAGTTCCTTTTCTTTGCTTCTTACATTTGTGTCTGCTGCATTAAGGCCCCAAAGGAACACGTTTGGAAATATAGAAGTTGTTCTTTTCTTGCAACAGAATTAACATCGAGCTCCGAGAGAGAATTTAAACTGATCTAAAATAGACCGAGGATGTTCAAGAAACTGGTGAGAAACAAGAATCAGAGCCAAAACTATACAACTCCAGAGTATTTATATGAAATTGCTCCAGTAAGGGTTTTTTAAAAAAAGGAGGAATGTACATTAAATCAAAGCAAAGATGCTCTTAATTCTGATTCACAGAAGGAAGGTCACATCTTCTCAAACGCATGAATGTCTTTAAATTTTGCCTTTTAACCATTTATTTGAACTTTTCTTTTAACAGAGTGGTTACACAGAATAAATCCTCAAGCTTAAATTATAATGGATTTTTCTTTTATCCCCTCATGGTTACAATTATACACATAGTCTGAGATACATCCAGACATCTGCTCTAATATTTGCTTAAATATTCCTCATTGAGCTACACTTTGGTCACCCATGTTTTATCACCATGAAAAAAGCTTCTGAGCATGACCAGACCAAGACCAAGACCAGCCCCTCCAAAACACTTTCACGTACATGGATCAGTATAATCATCTGCTGAAATGAATCAGCAATTAAAGATCATATGATTTGGGGTCAGATAAAGGATTTTTTTTTACCTCCTTCTTAGTAAATTATACGTTCACACAGAAAGCAAATGGCAACACATGAGATCTTTTTTATGGTAGTCTGAACAGTCTAATTCTAATCTTTTCATCCCTCAAAAATCTGATTTGTGTCACTTCCATATCTGGTAGTACATCAGAAATGCATCTGAGAGTTTTCAAAGCTTCTGAAGTCTGAACGCTTATGTTGCATCAAACCCTCCAGACAGACTTCTCCACAGAAGTTGGAGTCAATGTGTCACAAGAAACCTTATCTATTAGTTGTGCTTTCTTTTGTCTTAGCTTCCTTCACTTTCCGATGATCTTGTGACAAGACTGTCAGCTCCCTTTGCTCAACACCTTTAAAATTGATCCATAGATGGCGCCGTTCATTCTTACTGACACTTTTCTTCAGCACATGTGGTTCACCTTGGGGGTCATAGACCATTCACCCAGATGTCTTGCAATTAATTAGTAACAAGAATGGCCACGCTTAATGTGCACTGTTCTGATTTTATATGTAAAAAGATCTTTGAAAGCTGTCATTTTCCCTCCACTTTACCAATTTGTGCTGCATTGTGTTTGCAACCTCCTAATAAAAGTAAAGTCTGGTAAACCAAAACCTGGTCAGAACTAAAGACTCTCTTCACCAAAAACAAGCACATATTATGGAAAACAAAACCTGACAATGCAACTCTGTTTACCTCTGAGAATAAAAAGAGAGAAACTGATTATAAGTTTATAGTGACTATGAACCAAACAGATGGCATATTTTGAAATATTTTAAAGCCTTTAAACCAAAACAATGAAAAAAGACACAGCTGGGAAGTGGTTTTTTTATAGTAAAAAAGAAACAGTGTGCTGTAGTTTCATAAAAATGTCGTGAAACAAGTGGTTGAGCAATCTGAATTGATTTTTCCAAGATCACTAGACGCAGTTAAAAACACATTTCAGTCCAGTTCTTAAGATCAATTTAGAAGCCATAAAAAAAGCAACACTGACTGGCCACAAACAAAAAGCAGCAAACGCACACAAAAAAATTGATTAGTCAAGAAAAATCTTGCCTGGTCCACAGGGGCAAGCAAATATAGTACATTTCATTTTAATTTCATCCCATTTATTAGTTTTAGTCACATTTACTAATTAAATTTTATCAGTTCATCCCAATTTCTTTTCTCCTTTGTACTCATCTAATTTCTACTAGGTTTCATATTTTTGGTGTTTTGATGCATTAAGAAAGTTAAGTATCCTAAATATGCTCAAATCTCTTGCATAATTCATTTACCTTGTGTGATTTTTTTTTAATTAGCCTTTTAAGGTGAAGTCCAGAAACTTGCAACCAGCCATTCATTTCTAAGGAAAAAAAAAAGGTACTTTGAAACCTGGGATAGCTAACTATCCTGGAACCGATGAAGCTGAGATCACTCACAAGCAAATTTAACTGAAAGAAATAAAGGACGACGGGTTTTCTAAAGGTAAATCTTTTTCCAGCCAAGCACAAACTGAAAACCAGTAAAATGGTAGATTTTTCACAAGAAATCCAGCACCAATGCAAAAGGGAAATTTAAGCACAACAACAAATGTTCACAAAGATCTATTAACTGCAAAATCTCTCACTTGTTATGAAATTTATCAGTTTTGACAGCAACACATACATTACACTTGATTTTAAAGGAAACATCAGAACTAATAAACCAAAGATGGCTCAAATGCACATCTATTGAGTCGTCTCAAAAGATGTGAAATAAAATTAAAGGAAGACTAAAGAACAAAAACTGGGAAGTTTTCTGAAAGAAAATAACCAATGAAGCAAAAATTGTTCACCAACACAGAAAAAGTTGATTTTTGTAGATAAATCCAGAGACACAAGAAAGAACTAAACATATAGGTAAACTAGACATACTATGGCCAATCCATGCCTAAATTGTAAGGAAAGCAAATAATGCCAAGAAAAACTCAGTCTTGGTGAAAATTTTGCACCTATACACCAGAAATGATAAAAAAACAAAAACAAAAAGGAGACTGATCAAAGAACATCAAGCAACCCTGAAGCAAAATACACCTGCAAATCCAACAAGCACATTAAGGAAAAAAAAGAAAAGAAAACAACTGAAGAGGAACAATTCATCAGTAAATAACTTTGATACTAGAAATCCAACAATTTGAGAATCAACCAGAAGTAATTGCACTAAAAATCACAGTGCCAGTACTGCTTCCTGTTGCACTCAGACTAGCAGAGAGAGATCATGACAAAACTCAAATCCACTTAACACCCGCCGCCACTGCCTTCCCGTCTGCAGTGGCATTCCTCTCCGCTCTGCAGCCGAGCAGAAGCATTCTGCGAGCGCTGCCGCCGCCGTAGACGCTGGGTGATGCATAGTAAACAGGACGGAGCAGCGGCAGTAATGACTAATCAGACGGAGCTGGAGCTCTTCCAGAGCTGAGAAACTAGTCCAGCAAAGGCAAATCTGGTGAAGTGGACAAGACGAAGACAAGACGCTTTGAAGAAGCAACAGACGAAGTCAAAGCCTTACCTATTGGTCGGATCCAAACGATCAAAGTTAGAAAACCATGAGAACGCAACTCCAAGGATCCAACAGATTTCTTCCAAGATAATTTCAATTTGGTTCAGAGGCTCGAGTCCTGCAGAACGGCACGCATTCGGCTCATTTCCTTCAGCATCACAGGTGCCTCTGACATGCTTCTGCTTTCCTTCAGGGGACGGGGCCGCCTCAGACTGCAACGGTGCCGGGGCAGCGAGCCCAATGACAGTTCCAGAAGTGATATTCCTGATCCTGCAGGGATCTGAGCATCCTTTGAGATGGGACGATGAAAAAGGAGAAGCGGAAGATCCAGTACACCACAACTGCAAAGCTCTCTCTGTCGCTTAAATCCACCTAATGTGAGCTGGAGCTTGGCAGGAGGCAGGCAGAGGGAAAGAGGTGCTGTTGCATCAACATCTCTCTCAGACTAGTTTTCCCTTCTTCAGGAGAGAAAAGAAGGGAATCAGTGCCAGCATCATCTCCTCCACTCCCAGAGCTCAAGTCTGCACAGGACTGAGTGTGACAAGACGGAGAGAGGAGAGTGTGTGTGCATGCATGAGTGTGTGTGTGAGTACGGAGAGCGGAGAGGCAGGAAACAGGCTGCGAGCGCAAGTAGAGTCACAGAGCAGTGTGAGGGGAGAGGATGCTAAGAGGAGGAGGAAGGTTATGGGGAGAGAGAGAGTGAGAGCATGCACTGTCAGAGACTACATAAACAGCAGCGAGGAGGTGGAGTTTTCCTTTCAGTGAAGAAGGTGGAGGGTGGGGGTAGAGGACCATGATTTGAAGCCTCAAAGAGAGATGGACAGATGCACATTTATGAGCGAGAGGCAGGATGGGGGGAGTGAAACCAGGAGCAAGACAGGAGAGAATAAGAGACAGAGCCAAAATGGAAAAACCATGAACACCTCAAGATTCAAGAGCTTCTTCAGCGGTAGTAACTCTCAGGAGTAGCGACAGTGTTAGACAGTTTTGCCCCACTCTGTTTTCCAGCATTGTCTCACTAACGTTTGGATCTCACCACTGCATTTACATCTGGTTAAAGTGCAAAACCTTCAGTCTTTTGTCAGATGAATTCAGTTTACTTATACGAAGCTATTTAACAACAAATGTTGTGAAATGGCTCCCAAAGCGCTTTACAAAAGAAGTCCTTTCAATTCAGTCACATATATTCCAACTGATTCTTGTCATCAAACAGAGCATTAAACATCATTGTTCAAATTGAAACAGTTGTCCATCTAAAGAAGCCCAGCAGAGAGCATCAGGTCAATGGTTGGATTTCTATTACAAATGTGCGCAAATCCTTGTCTACATTTCTGCTAATGTCGAAAAAAACGCAGTTTTAATGGAAATTGCAGTGTTTCCATCAAACAATAAGTTAAATTAAACATTAAGAAGCTTTTTCACGCAAGTCATTAAAAATTATGGCAGTGATGGATGTAAACGTTACATGAGATATCTTTATAATTCAGCTGTGACGCTGGTGCTCGTCACCATCAGAGGAGACGTCGGCGTCTTTCGCAGGCGTTGGAGTGACAAGCCCCGCCTACTGGTGAGTGGCTACAATATAGAAGAACTACAGATTCAACATATTTGAATGACACACAAATGTTTTATGAACTGTGCAAAGCTGTGAGAGCTCTGGTGGAGCCAGCTGCAGATTGTCCGAAAAACACAAAACAAACCACCAGATTTATCTTTTACAAATCAGATTTATCTTTTACAAATCAGACTTAAGAATTGTTTTAAATCAATTTTTTTAGCTAGGCATCTGGGAATGAAGAGTTTCTCACAGAATATTTTGTGTCTGAGATCTGGAAGTTGGTACTGTCCTCTTTCTGAAGACACTGAGCACTCTGATGTAGAGCTTTGTATAACACTTAATATCCATGTTTTGAGCTCATGTTTTCTGAAGTAAAGTTTTTCAAACTTCATAAAGTTCTGCAAAGTAAACATTGAAAGATATTTGTTAATTAAAATGTTTTGATTACATTTCTTATTAATTGATTGCTGACTAGCCATGAAAACTTGCATCAAAGGCTGGTTTGGTGTATCCTTCAAATGCCACTTAATCCCAACATTCACTGAGGGTTGAACAGGAAGTTTCGTTCTTGTAACAGTGGCAGAAAAACTGGGAGATAGAGCAGCATATACAAGCATGGTTTCAGAAATAAGTACAGAGAACCCCGGGTATGTGTGGAGGTTAGGGATCACATATGGCCACCAATAGTTCAAATCCACAAATGCTCGAGACCCCCATAAAAACTCTTTTATCCTATTTTAGAAGTTCATTACATCTACATCTACACATCTACAGTCTTCCTCATTTCTGGTCTTGGAGGTTCAGCCAATCAGCGACAAGGAAAATGACTGCAGTTCTAGGATTGGCTGCTTTGTAATCTCTAGTCAAAAGCAAGCTAAGAAGCATTGAACTCAGTTATTCCAGCTGCAATTGATTTATTTTAAATATGAGCTAACAAAGGTGGAATTTCTGTGAAAAACTTCCGTTCCAAAGAAAAATCTGTAAATGCATGAATACATATACTGAATAGCGAATAGACGTGTTCCTCTAAAATATATAAAAAGTTGAAATCTCAACTTTTTATATATTACATCTGGATTTTTTAGTTTGATTTGGGCTGCACATTGGTGCAGTGGGCAGCACTGTTGCCTTACAGCAAGAAGGTTCTGGGTTCGATTCCTGGCCCGGGGTTTTTCTGCATGGAGTTTGCATGTTCTCCTGTGCATGAGTGGGTTCACTCCGGCTTCCTCCCACAGTATTTCATTAATTAATTTAAAGGATTAAATAAATAAAGCTCTTCAAGAGTTCAAGCTCCATTTTTACTAGAATGTGTTTAGTAATGATGCAGTTACTAGGTGACAGGACGCACAATGACATAAAGAGAGGATAAAGCTGAAGGATTCTGTCAAATTTCTATTTTTTAGGACACTGCCCATCTGGTCCTGTTTTATTTGAAGACAGACATAACTAAGAGAAAAAGTTAAGATTAAAGTTTTTTCAGTAAGCGTTCATTGCTGTATCTTTTCCTCTGTATGATTGAAGTTGCTTGCTTGCTAACTCCACTATACTGGAGTAAAAATCTGAGCTTTCAGTAAACATTGAAATACACATATCAGATATATGGACGACTACACACAGACAAACACTTGCTTCAAGAGCAAAACTGTGCAGAACGCCTCGCTCACACACGTAATGTATACCTACACACACCTAATTTGCTGAGAGAGCTTTAGCACAAGTGCAATCAATACTTGTTATGAAAATAATATTGGCCCGTTTTTAAAGTGATGGAAAGTGAAGAGAAAGAGTATAAATTCCTCTATTTGCAGAGACACATTCATCAAGATCGTTTTGCCTCCTTTGCCATAGTGGAGCATGCAGCGTGTCTGAGCAGCACATGCAATTATAAAGACATGCTTCTGTAAGCAGCCGTCAATATTAACAGATGGACTCGCAGCCCGCTGCTGAATATCCAGTATGGATCTGCCACAGAAGCCTCGGAGCTTGCCAGGACACAGTTTATGGTCACAGGAAGGGGATAATTACTGGTGACCTTTGCTAATTACTAACCAATGAACTTGTTTGTCCCTATATTTGAGGTACAGTAATGTCTTTTTAAAAATCACCTTTCGTCTTTGGCTACAGAAAGCTAGAGCAAAGACTCGTTTTATAGCGTTTATTTGTCAGTTTCTCCAAGGTTAATCATAAAGTATTCACTGAACAAAATTAGAAGTTGTGCAGCCTTTTTTGTGACTAGTTATTCTTTTTACAGTTTATCATCACACTACAAAAACACAATCTTACCAACTGTTTTTGTCTAGTTTTTTTGTTCAAATATCTTAGTACATTTCAAGACAAAACTAACTTACATGTAGCTTTTCAGCAAGCTAGAAGAGTTTGTTTTAAGAAAATGTCTTTAACATTGATTTAATAAAAAGTACTAGCTCCACTGGCAAATTATTTCACTTATAAGAAGACATTTTTCTCATGTTAAGTGAAGTAATCTGCCAGTGGAAATATTATTTAAAAAAAAAAACAATATTAAGGACATATTTTCTTAAAACAAGCTCCTAGATATTGCTAAAATAATAAGTTGTGATGGAATAATTGGTCACAAAAAGGCAGAATCACTTCTAAGATTTTGTGCTTTTGCAACATACTGGACTAAGATTGCAACATTTGTTACATTTTCAGCTAGTGTAGTTTGCTTTAGCACTTCATTAAGTCAAACAACCTCCCTGTCCCCCCACTTGTGACGCTGCACCAAAAACACTGAAGGAAGAGATACAAACACTTCTTAAGAGGACACTGAGCACAACTTCCTTCTTTGTGAAGAAAAATGGAGAGGTGTTAGCTGTTGTAGGATTTATTTGTCTTTGGTAAAAGACCACTTAGACTCCCTGGTTTGTTTTGATTGTATTTACCCAGAATGCCCTGAGCTGTAGTCCACTTCCTGATTTTGGAGCAACTGAACCGCACCAAAGTTCACTTCCATTGAAGTGAAATTAAGTTCACTTCAACTGCCAAAAACCTGAGCCCTGGTTTTTAGCAGTCTAGAGTTGCTTTTTTTAGTTTGCATTAGAGTTCAATTGTGCATTCACACCTCCCCAAACGAACCGGACTTTCTAGGCAAAGGAGCAAGATTGCAATTAACACAGCCTAAATAGGGCTGGTGTGAATGTACCCTAAAGTTTAAACAAGAAGCAACGGTTTAATGTCTTTTGAGGCCATCAGTGGCTGGAAAGAGGCTGTTAAAATGCTCATGGACTTATAACAAATCTAAACATTTAACTGCACTTAAACCATCTGACACTTAAATGAGCTCTGCAATAGTTGTCTTTCAAGAACTTCCTCCAATAAAATGACCAGATACTTTCAACAACCCAATGTAATCATATAATGCAATCTTATAACTGAATGTAGTTGCAACTTGATTATCGGTTTCTTGTAAAAACAAATGAATACCGACCTTCCCAACTCATATTGTTTAGCCATTTAGAGTGGAATTAAAGCTTTTGAGGCAGCAGAGGGGAAGCAGCAGTCAAATGCAACACACACCAATGTTAAACCAAAGACAGTCAAAGTGTAAATTAATCTGCTAATTGCCACAGTTTAGCATTTTTACATTTGGCAGACACACAGGATTCTTCCTAATTGGAATTTTATGTTTCACTGACTTAATGAAACAAACTAATGGCTCAAAATCAGGCAGAGGATCATAATTCATGTACACAAAGCCAAATAAGTTTGAAATGTTTCTTTTTTTTTTTGACAAATCATTTTTATAAGACATCAGTAGCACATAACTTTGTATTTTAAAAACTCCAAAATGTCTGCTCTAATCCCCGGGATAGTTCTGACTGCAGTTGCATAACATATCTTTTTTTGTAATTTTTGTCATTTAACGCCACTTAAAAAGCCATAAATTAGTGGAAATGTTGAAATTGGTTGTCCAGTTTATATTAAGTATATGTCAAAATAAGAAAATAACACTTTTTTTGTTTGTTTTCTCCATCAGACTGAAATAAAGTGCATATAGCAAGTCATCTGTTGTCTTACAGTCACAATTACTGAAATAGATTCTGGCTGAAAATTTTAGAAACTATTTTTGCTCTGTTTGAAAACCTCATCTTGTTCTCTTAAACCAAACGATTTAATAGATTATTAAACAGTTTTCTCAAACCTTATGTAAAACAACTATGTCATTTAGCACGTAAAGGGCATTGCATTTGCAACAGTGTCTAATTTTGTTTAAATAACCTTGAAGCAGATGGTACATAATATAATTTTTAAGGAAAGTATGGAACATTAAGGCCAAGAACCGAGACTTGATTGGTCGCTGCAGCTTTCCATCTGCCTTTGAAGATGCAACCTATTTAGCCAAAGGTCAGACATCTGACCATTTGACAGATTAGAAAACAGCTTAACACTACAAACACAACTGAGCCAAGGCAGTACTTCTATACAGTCAGACCTTTCAATACACATAGAACTGCAAAACATTGAATGGACCAAAATATCAAAGAGACTTATCAAAATGGAGAGAAAAAAGACATTAGAAAGAATTGATAAAGTTTCAGAGCTATTATTTTCAGAACATTAGACAAGGTTTCAGATGAGGTTATCATGTTTAAAATACATTTCTGTTGCTGTCAAGAAACACAGACAAGCATTTGGACAAACTGTTAGACTAGCTGGAAATAGTTGTGTTAGCTTTGGCTAGCTGAGTGACTAGCTCCGAAATAACGGCACTCAGATTAGCTTTTTTCTGCTGGCTCAAATTCGTGTAGTGGTCAGAGTCATAGTCACATAAAAGTCCGTACTCACATGCATGAGGCATGTAAAAATCTAAACTTTTAGCTTGACTATTAATACTTTCTCAACTTTCTTAAATGTTCCTATTGACCAAAACAATGTAAAGGTAAAAAACAAACAAACAAAAAAATAAAAAATTGAAAACATTTTTAATTTTATCAATGGGAAAAAGACCAAAACTTTCAGGACATTTTTAGTCAATTGGAAGGCATGTTGCAATTTCTATGAATATTTTAGTGAAATGCTGCAGCTAAAAAAGAAAAAAAAAATCTGAGCTTCTCTTCAGGTATTAGTATTGTAGAACTAGTGTGTGTCAAGTTTTTCACTGCACTACCAAACATCAGCACTTGTTAGTCACTGGAAAGCTTGTTTTCCTATGATGAGTCCTGGCATTTAGCATGTACACTGAGAGATATTTCCCAGCTTGCTGCCTGTTAGAATAACTGTGAAACATTAGCTGCTAGTTTATCTTCTGTCAGGATGGATTTGGCATTGGAAAGTTGGCGGTAAAGCAGAAGCAGCATCATCGTGGACCAAACTGAAGCTCTGCTTCTCACTTCAATTTACAGACAAAAATATATCTGAAAAATACATGCATCTCAAACTTTTACAGTCTCTTTAATGTCTTGGATATGCCAAATATGTTATTATTCACTTTTTCCACATTTTGTTACAGCGTTATACCAGATATTATTAAATTAATCTCAAAATTCTACTCTAGTATTAGGACCATACTAAAGAAAAATAAATGCAGAAAATAAAGTTAAAATAATGAAAATAAGGTTGTACTTAGAGGATAAAGTCATCAAATTAGGAGAATAAAGTCGTATTACGAGAATAAAGTAGTAATAAACGAGAATAAGTGTAATATAAATCATACAAGTCATAATAATATGACTTTATTCTTGTAATGCAACTATTCCCATATTATTTTGACATTATTCTCATAATATTATGACTGTATTCTCTTAATTTTCTTCTGTATTAATTTATTAGTGTGACGCTGATTCTCCACAAATACCTCATTATTATGAATATCAACATTTAGATGTTTCTACAGGTTAGATAGAGTCCAGCTGTGGTGAATACAGTTGATTGGACCTGATTTGATAAGGCACACCTGTCTTTGTCAGGTCCAGGGCAGGTCAGAGGTCAAACACCAAGCATAAAATCAAATTCCCTCAAAACAAAACTTTCTTGAACCTTGTCTTAATAGGGAATTTGTTTTCATAATGTTAGGGAGATTAATATTTGGAGGAAAGCTGTAATATTACAAAATGCTGAAATAGTGAAATCCTGTGAACACTTCCAGATTGACTGTCTGCAGTTCACAAAAAGTGCAAAGTAAGGATTTTCTCAGTTATGTATTCCACAAGAGGCTGTTTATTATAAAACAGTAAAAGATCTAAGAGGTAATAATTAAGAGAAAATTGAGAGTGGAGAGACACCAGAGAGAAATCGAAGGCAAAAGCTTCAGAAGTGGGTTCGCTGTGGGCGAAGTGTGTGATGTACCAGTAAAAGATGATGACGAATGACGAACAAAAAGAAATGATACTGATTTTGCCCAAACAAATGCAGCTGGCCTAGAGTTATTCCCCTGATTAAGCTGAATTATTCATATACCCTCTCCATGCCAGCCTTCATTCTTATAGCACACACACCACTGCAGCAGAATCCCCCATCCTGTTTCCTTTTTTTGGACGATTGTGATGAAGTCCTCGCCAGCACCACCTTCATCATCTTCAGCTTCATTGCCGGTTCTGATTAGCTGCCTAATGGTTTCACACGTCATTATGTTCAATCATTGCGGGAGTCCCCATCATCCTGACTGCATCCTGCGGCCGCAGCTCGGGCTGAGGAGGGTGAAACTCTGCCCGGCTGTGCTGAAATGAAGGCTCTGCCAGCAAGCCGAGCCCAGACTGATGCTGGCCTTTGCTGGGTTTGTTTGCAAAACTATTACCTTTGAAACAGCAGGTGGAAAGAGCAATGAGGAAAAAATAGATATTCCATGTTCCACAACTTGTAAAATGAAATTCACTGTAATGCAGCACTTTTCAAACATCAGAACCTGGATTATTGCCAAGAGCAGTGGTGGCCACTGCTAACTAAAAAGTTAGTTGAGCTAACCCTAAGAAACTAATCATAAACATCAGTTCTGCTAACGCTAACAGTATTTAGCAGAAGCTCATAACAAAGCACTAACTGAAGTTTAAATTATATCTGCCCTAAAAAGACTACAGTAATCAAGCAATTTAAACGTTGACATTATAACTGACATTTTATGTAAAGCCCCTTGATGTTGACTTTATGTTTATATCTTGTTCTCAATTGTCCACGTTTTGTTTTATTCCTGTAAGTTTCTAGTTTGAAATAAAGTTTTGGAGCATGGTATGGGAAGGAAGAGAAGGTGATTAAGGGAAACAGAACGACTGATCAACTTTTCTTTCCCCTCTTCTAAACAAGAGTATGAATGTAATCGTCTTGCTACTTAAATTCTTAACAGTCAATAACCAAAACTTCAACAAGGATGTTGAACTTTATGAAACTGGCAGTTTACAAAACAGTTTAGTAAATTGGTGCTTCTGAATCTGTCTGGAAAAAGTTGAATGAGTGCGCTAAATGTTTTAATCTTTAATTAAAGTGCCTAAATGAAAAATTAGCTCCACTAATAGTACATTGTAAATGTCCTCACTACCAAATATGCCACAGTCAACCAGTAGAGCACAAAGTGGAAACAACTGGAAACCAGTGAGGTCAGTGGATGCTGAGCTGGGCTTGATTCAGGTCTCCAACTTTCTACAGAATCAATAGCTATAGAACTTTAACATTCATGTGGTCTTCAGATTAGCTCAAGAACAGAGCATAGAGTTACTTTTTCAAGTTTAGGATTGCTGGACAACATCACAAGTAGATGAGTTTTCCCCTCTAGTCTGAAGTTTTTTCTCAGGATGAGGCAGTTTTATGGTGATGTTTCATCAGCCTTGTGAGATCAACTGCAGCAGAAGGTGCTTCAGCTGAGCAGCCCATGTGAGCAGGACAGAAATGCATGAAATTATCCAGTCATGTGGGGAGCTGACTCGACTGTCAAGAAGCAAAAAGAAAGCAAAACTCAAAGACAACTCCGTATTACCTTTTTCTTTTCAATTTGGTCTCACATTTCTGTAAAAAAAAGAAAAGAAAAAATGAAAAGAGTAATTCAGATTTTGCGCTGAACGATTAACTTAAATCAACCCATCTTGTGTGATATAAAACAAAGGTAATATTAAAACGCGTGTTTCCTCTCTCTCAAGATTAAAATCTTTGAGAAATCCATGCATCAAGGTTTTTTCCCCTCCACCCGGCTTCCTGTGCCAGAGAAGTGTCTTTGTTTGACTGAGAGTGGTAGCCTTGTATCGAGGTTTCGCGCTGCACCATCCTTCAGATCTCAATTTTCAAGATTTGTGAGCCAGAAAGTGAAAGAGGGAGAGAGAAGATAATCAGAATGAGGGAGGCAGTGAGACAGAGAGGCAGACACAGAAGATGAAGTGACTATTGTAATTATATTAGGACGTGTGTGTAGAGCAGAATTTTCTTAGTGGTAATTTCTAAGATGTCAGATGAAGGAAGGAGATAAAGCCTTCTCAAACTGAAGCAAAATGACAATTTAACTTCAAATTACTGTTTTAATTATATTTTAATAAAAATAAATAGCTTGACTTCAAGCTTTCAGGCAGGTTGAAATGAAATATTCAAGTTTGATTAGAGCTGATATTATTAATCCACTAACTCAGTATCTTGCTCGCAGTACTGTACATTTTTAACATCAGAAGTTAACCCAAGTCAACACAGAATGGAGTTGTGAAACAGGAGTTTTAATGCAATGAAGAAAAAAAATCAACATAAGGAGGAGAATCTTGGCCAAGATTGGCAGCTAACACATCACACCAGGCTAGCAAAAAGTGAACCCAACTTTCCAAAAGTGCACGAGGCCCTTCTGCTGCTTTTACCTCACTCCACAGACATCCACACACCGAGACAAACTTACGGAGAACCATTTCACTGACGCACCGTTCCCTGGAGACAGCATCACTGGTAACCCCGGAGCGATCTGAAGTTAAGGTTCCGGGTCCTATATTTTTAAAGGGAGGGCGTGTTTTCCCTTCTCTGCTGTATTCAAATTTAGGGGAGTGTCCTTAGCTAAGTTCATTTAAATCTAGTTGACTATGTTCCAGTAAAAACCTGTTTTTAAGATCAAAGAAGCATTATTTTCTTTTGAATGAAGACAGATATTTTTTATGACCCTGTCCTGAGAGGAAGCTCTACTCTGTTGACCGGACCAGATTGTTTTACACCAGCTGTTAAATCTTATCAAAGTGGTCAAAAGGTTAAACTCACACACAGAGCCACGACCCCCTGTGAATGTCTGCTCAGTCCACAGAGAAACTAGCTGTGTTTTAAAATATAGAGAACTGCATGCTAAGTTATTTTAATTCAACTTAGTGTAATATGTTTCAATAGAACTATCCTACTTAAGAGATTACAGTAATTGAACCATGGATATAATTTGGAATGAATTTTCTTATTTAAAACACTATTAATTTTATCTAATATTGAACATATGGTTAAGTTTTTACAACTAGCATATTTTAAATTTAACAATAGGTATGTTTCATTCACTTACACGACCATAAACACCATCATTCAATACAAAAAAGAAAAAAAAAACTGTCGGCAATTACCCAATAAGATAAACTAGGCATTTAAAAACAGTATTTTTAAAATTGTATCAGGTGGGAAAATAACTCAGAAGTGAATAAACTATTAAAATGACAAAGTAAACTTGAACTTTAGAGAACAGAATGTGATTATGGTATTTTCTCTTACAGTTGTAGCTGGTATTTATATCTCTCTCTAATCACCATGCTGCTTCAGTGGATCTCTGAGGCCTATTCTTTCAGAGCTGCATCTGTTTAATAATATAAGACACAAATAATGGTGCCCACTCAGTTTTTAGATTGTCTCTGCATAAACTGCTTTTGCCTTGTAAAATATATTATTTCAATGCTTTTCTCCACTGTGACCTGCAATTGTAGCTGGAAGAAGTCAGGTCAGTCCTGTTTTTCTTTGGGCATTGCTTCATGCAGACATTGTTGTTTGTCTGTGTCCATGTATTTCAGTGGGGGCCATTGCCTCAGGCTGTGGTGGAAGGTTAGAGGTTAGATGAAGCTGGCTTTTTAAACCCCCAGGATCAACTCTCCAATAACAGCCTCACCGGTTGTCTGTTCGGCTCACTTGTCCAGCCCAGATGGTGCCAAGCTCAGGGATCACTGGGCTTGGCACAGAATTTTACACAAATATGAAGCACACATCCCTCAAGCTACAGCTGCATACTACACCCCTGAGTGACACCTCAGAGGGATCCAAGCATGGCCAACACACTCCAACCAACATGGACCTTAGAAGAGAAAGGACATCGAGCATTTACTTAGAGAACACTATAGTACTAGATCGAAAAAGAGGATTAAACAGAGTTGTAAACCATTTTTAACCTACTGAAAGTAGTTGGTTATGTTTTATGTATTGACATCATGGGTTAACAGAGACATACTTGGGATTGTTTGATTTCAATGTTGTGGTCATGACTCAGATCTGTCACAATAAAATTTGCTGGATTATAAACTGTCTGAGAAATTATTGCGATACATGATAATAATGTTGTTTTGAGACTATTTTCAAGCGACATATTGATAGTGGCAGAATAACACAAGTTCATCCTCTCAAAGACCAATATACTTTATTTTTGTAGAGAACACTTAGCAATGTCCAAATGAAACCAAAGACAAGATCCATAAAAAAGATATATTTACTGTCTGAATTATAAAAATATGCAGTTATAAGAGATTTTAAAGGAGGTCTCAAGAGGGGGTATTTGTGGGACAAATTCCCACAAATACTATGGATCCACTGTAATGAGTTTAATCGCCATGTGGACTATTAGTCTTAAGGCAGTTTGAAATGCAAAGTCCCATGGCAAGTGTTTGGCTCCAGGTGTTTTCAAATCAAATCTATGTTGGGCTGCAGTTGCCACTAAATACAACTTGTATTAACTAGTATTTTGTTCAGTGATATTGTAGTTATTGTTAGATATGCATGTTGTTTGACACTGTGGTTTCTTAGTTGTGTTTTTTTCTCTTTCTGCAGGTGTAGAAGCAGACTGTCCCTCTCTCTTCACTCATATTCTTCTTTCCATTGTTTATGTATAATATCCCTCAGAGCATGACATTCTGCTCTGTCATATGTTTCTCATATGTTTTTATTTTACTCTGATTATATGTAGGAAAAAAAATAACTTCTGGAAACAAGGTGAAAAAGACTCAAAATGGAACAAACTTAATGATTTCTACCCAGCTAAAGATACATTTTCTCAGATATTTGAGCAGTAAAGCCCCTTTTCCCCTTAAGCTGCCTCAAAAAATCAAAGTTTCTGCCCATCTAGAACAACATTTTCTGCAGACGGGTTCAAAGAGTTGGTTTTGATATACAAAAAAGGATAACCACTATAACAGAAATTGAGATCCAGAGCTTTGGCAGCAAATGAAGAGAAGAACTTGTTACAGAGCTATGGATTTAGTGTCTTATCAAATTGTTATAAAAGTTCAAGAATAAAGTTCTAACTTTGTAAGGCCAAAAACTATTTACTTTACTTGATAATCAGGATTGAGTGCAGTAGGTAGTTTCCCTTTGCCAGCATAAGAAGGATTTGTTTGAGAATACTCTTGGGACTTACCAATACTCCAAGAAAAAGCTGAGAAGAAGAATGGCAGACAAGCTTGGAAAGTCTGAAATCTTTTTTTTTCTTTTTTTTTAAATAGAAAATCAAGATGTATTGTTAGGATTTTGTAGCATTTGTGGGATTACGATATTCAGCAAAGGTCTCAGGGTTGGGATTTCTTGAATAAGGGTGTATTTCACATCACTAAACTTCCACTGAAGGTGTAGTTGATATATTTTCATTAAAGCCCAGCATAAAATTAGAAACCTTTGTGCTTCAGCTTCTCTGTATTAAACTGATGGGGGGGGGGGGGGTTTTTAGTTTCAAAGCTGTGCTCGTACTTTTATACCAACAGACTGAAAAAGTGGCCGACAAAAGCCATAGGAGGAAAAACTAACTCAACCCCCCTTCTCTGACCTCCGTATGAGGAGCTGACACTCTGCTCCACCCCACTGGGAGCAGCTGGAGGGCATTTCTAACAACCTAACCATCTGAGGATTGAGAGCAGAGGACTATTACATGCTGGCACCACCAGCAAGATTTCTGACCTTCGCTTTGAGTACTTTACAGTCTCAGAAGCCTGGCTGGAGAGGGGAAAATCACTGAGGACTCAGTGAACAAAAAGATATATGACAGAGGAGCAAATTGAAAATACAGGGAATACACAGTTCTGGTCAGAGATGTTGCTTTTTCTAGATTCATGCACATGTAATAATTCTAAAAAAAAATAAAAAAGTTAATCCATATAGGTAACATAAATTGTCTTAGTAAAACACTTCATAGTAGAGGTGTATAGGTGGTCGTCATGTAGGAAAGTGACTCAGTAATCACTAAGTAACAAAAACAGACGTATAAAGGTTGTCAAATTCAAGACTTTCCCACACTTTTCACAACTTAAATGATCCTAGAAATTCCACTGTGATGCTACCACTATCAATGCTTAATTACTTCCACTAGTAATTAAGCAAATCTATTGGTGATATAAAGAGAAACAGTAATGAGTGTTATCCACCAGCTGCTGTATTCACCCAGCGCCTCCACAGGTGAGGCCCAGCTTTGCACTGCCTCACCCAACTCACCTTCTATGTATTTGAGTCAAGTGGACAAATTGATTTCCTCCTATTATTTGTTTAGTTCTCATGTAGCCATTATTACTTGTCAGGATTACACGAGGCACTGTCTCACCTCAAAAAGAGTTTTGCCCACTTTTTACTAAACTGTCACAAATTACTGTCATACCACTTCCGGTCTTACTGAAACCTAATTTTGATCTATACTCCACACATACCAAAGATAAAGTAGGACGCATTTTGCACCCATGTTGTGTTAAACTGTGTCCGATTCGCTTATCAGGGCTGAGGTGGAGGCTCAGGACGGACTTCCAATCTGTGGAAGTCCGTCCGGTAGCCAGCGGGTTGCCAGTTTGGCTCAGTCATGTCCTTGGGCAAGACTAGGGCAGTTTCCCTTCTGTTCGTCTGCCCCAGGTCAGCGGTGACTACAATGTAGTGTGAATCAGTGTGTGAATGTGTGTGTGACTGATGTGCTTTGGGGTGATAGATAAAGCACTATTCAGGTACAGGCAATTTACAATTACTTTGTTTTGGATCTATATTAAGAGTTTAAGTACTGGGAGGAGTAATTACTGGATGTTAAACAGATAAGTGATTACCGTAATAATTGACTACAGCTGTGGGGTGTTACGTTTACTCCCCCTGAACAGGCTTCTTTTAACCCAACTGGAGAAAATTCTAGTTAATGTTAACCATGGAACAGTTTGTTGTTAAACACCATGCGTTTGGCCCTGCAGATGGAGTCACCTGAACAATTTAGAACTTTTTTCTTCTTCTTTCAGCAAGGAAATACAAGTATTGCTTTCTTGGCAACTAATAAACCCAAGAAATAAACTAGTACTGTCTATAGATGGTGAGCCATACATTCATTCTTGCCATTACCCATAAGAAAAACCTCTATGAATATTAAATCTGCACTAGGCTGGTTCCATTGCCTCGTCGCTGACAGATGTATTAACTTTTACAGTCAAATAAGAGTTACTGTAGGTAGGGAGCCTGTGGTGTTTGAAAGGAATCTCTGACAGAAATATGTAAAGGTTGGTGTCAAAGAAGGTGAGATATTAGTCCAACCTGAAGCAATCTGTGGTGCTGGGTTCAGCTTGTACCGTGCACTGCTCACTGAACTGAGAAAGGCTCTGTGGAAAAGGGCCAAAAAGGACACAAAAAGCCTTCACTGACCTTCTGGGATTAAATATACTGCGGAAAGAAGAAGCCAAAGATCTTTTTTGTGAATCAGTTAGCTAAGAAGTGATAAAAATGAAGCCTATAAGGAATAAAACTGCCAAACATGCAGCTTTACAACAGTTGGCCTAGGTAAGTAATACTCCCTCTGGTACTGGACAAGCTCAATATATAATTGGAGTGGTGAAATCAGGAGTATAACCAGGATATTTTAAAGCTAAATGTAATAAAAAGTGTCAGAATACGTAGAAAAAGTGAGCGCAAGCCTCACATTAATAAACCAGATTTTCTTCCATTTCTAAAAATAGAAAAACAATATTTCTACATGGTCTCCAGACTTCTTTCAAATACACAGCAATATCAAAGCTGGACCAGTAGAAGGCAATATTGTAGACAACAGATTCTACAGTTAAGGGTGATCTCTTATGCTTCCTTGAAGAGGTTAGGATTGGCCTATGGACTATGCTAAACATGTTCACTACATTTTTTTAACAAGATCATTCTTAGGTATTAAGATTTTAGTCTGTTTAGTTCTGCCTATTTTGAGCTGTTTACAAATGAGCTGCTATGGGTCCTCTTACCACATTAAATCCATATAAGCTGCTGCTGGCCACGCCCCCATTGCTTACACTTGCATGTGAAGATGGGTGCAGGCCGATGTACAATTCTATAACTGTACATCTTAGAAAAGCAGAAGTAGAGCATCCTCCACAACCAGCAAGAATGCAGCAAGTGTTTTCTGTCACACACACACACACCTACACACACACACACAAAAAAAAAAAAAAAAATATATATATATATATATATATATATATATATATATATATATATATATATTGCTAGGGAGGGGCAGTGCCTGCAGATTTGTGACGATGCATTCGGAAAGTTTTTGCAACTGCTCATTTTCCAGATACCAAAGTCAGGGCATTTTTGAGCGCTTGGGCTGTTTGAGAAGCAGCAGAAACCTTAACGGAAGTACAACAATGTGCAAAATGTGAATTTTGCATAATATGTCCCCCTTAAAGAAAACATGTTCACCCTTACCGCTTCTGTTCTTTGATGTTAGATCCATTTATTTAGCAAGTATTTTAATTATTGCCAAACACCAGAACTTAACCCTGATTTTCTCATTAAACAAAATTATCTTAAACATGTGAATTCAAACTCAGGATAAACGTTAGAACACCTTACACCTTAATTGCAATTACTCACCCATAACTAAATCTGTCTACACATCCACCTGCTGTTTTATTGAACTATTGAAACAATAGCAATATTTCAGAAAAAAAATTGCTACCTCTATTGAAGTAATTCCTTCAATAGAGGTACTCCACACCTGAATCACACCTGAAGCAAATAAATGGTTAATGACCAAACGTCATTAACGTTTGTAAAACTGATTCAGGTGCTGGAGCAGGGATGTATCCAGGACAATGGTACTTGAGAACTGGAGTTACAGATCCCTGATTCAGAGCATCAGACTGATGATTCAGCAAGTACTGCAGTTTGATCTTTTCCACAAGAACATGCATTGACAGCTGACATCAAAATCTGAACAGTTTAACCTTCACATTAGGATTTCTTAACAAAAAACATTTATAAACTTCTTTCCTCCAAACATCTCTGGCTTTGTTTAGCAAAAGTAAATTAGTGTTAGCTGATTTCAGGTTTCCATCTCTTAAAGATGATTTAGAGTATTCAAAATGACCTTTAAAAGATGTTTTTTTTTTCTCTTTACAGCTGTGTACCATTCACCGTCTCAGGTTTCTGAATGATGTTTTTCTGTTCCTTAGCAGCTCTTGAAATGGAAATGACATGTTTCCTCTACTCCAAGACCTCTTATCTACTCCACAGTCATATCAGAATTACAGATTTTTTTTGTCTCCTTTGAACTCTGCTGGAATATGGCATCTCCTTTTCAGTCAATTACAACAAATACACTTGTCATACTCAACAATTTAGCTCTTCAATCCGAGAGCAGAGATTAGGCCAAGACCATCATGTCATCCATTTTCCCTCTGGATTGTTTTGTGAAACAAGGAGCACAGAAAGAAGCTCCCAAAAAAACCCCAAAAAACATAAACCTTTAGAGCAAAGGAAAAGCAGGAAGAAAAAAGGATGTGTTTTTTGACATTTTCAGATTACTTTGCCTGTGTTGATGCAAATACCATACAATTTGGCCAGGTTGTATATCTTGAATATACAACTTACAACACTCTGAATAAATAGACCGTGTCATTTTTATACTAAAGTTTTGTATTTTTTAGCCTAACTTTGACTTAAAATGTGAAATGCACATTTTGCATGTTTTTGTACTTCCATTTGGATTTCTACTGCTTCTAAAAACAGTAGAAGCAGTAGGGCTTAAATAAACCACACAGCCATTTTTTTGGCAATAAGTTAATGTTTGGTGTCTAGAAAATGACCCGTTTCAAAAACCTTCCAAATGTAACGTCACACATCAGCAGGCACTGCCTCTCACCTGGCAACCCCAGGCAAGTTCAGCCCATCACCTAGCAACCCAAGCTAAGCTCCAGCATGTTTGGTCAGCTGGTTTTACTGCTGTATGCACTGTATGATGGCTGCTGGAAAAAAGACAAGTGTTTTCTTGTTGACTTGTTGAACTTTGAGTTGGGGGCGTGGCCAGCAGCAGCTTATTTAGATTTAAAATGACAGAGGTCCTAATACAGCTTGATCTGAAGGAAGATCAAAGTAGAACAGACCAGACTAAAATCTCATTATCTAAGAATTATTTTGCACAAAAATCTAATGAACATGTTTTATATCACCCATAAACCAATCCTAACCTTTACAAGGAAGAATAATGTGTCACCTTTAATATAATTCTAGAGAAAATTCAAGTTTGTAGCTTCTCTATGCCAATAACATTCTGGAACATTTCAGTTAGGACGTTTCAAGGGGCAAGCTGCTGACATTAATGTGTTAGACAAGGAAGAGCAGGCTCACTGAAGGCCAGAAGAATCATGGCCTGTCAGTGAAGGAAAAACAAATGCAGCAGGTAAAAAGCAAGAAGGGCTACATGATAAAAGCTATTGGATACACAAACAACCATAAATTGATTATAGTAATTTGAGTACTTCAGTCACGATCTGACAGGAAGACAGACTCAATTTCATAAACATGCCCACATAATCATCTGCCTAGTAAATTTAATTAGGATGCTGTCAAATAAGGTTGTGTAGATTGGTTGGCTGAAAATAATAGCCAGCTCTCAAACTTTGTTTTCTGGGACTGTTAGGGGATTAGGTTACCACAGCAACAGTTTGTCAGTTGAATGTTGGTGAAACAAACCATAGGGCACATTCACTACTCATCTGAAGTAGCATCTGTGCATACCAAAAGAAAGGGAAATAAGTATTAGACCTGCCTTAGCGCTTACAAGAGTTATATTTTGCAACAATAATAGGATCCTCGTTTAAATATACTTTGAACTGGAATTTCAATATTCCTTCTCAAAACTTAAATTATGTCAGAAAGATAAAAAAGCCTAATAGATAAACTCAACTTTATTTTGCCATATACTCTAAAACTGGATTAACCAATTCAGCAATATTTAACATTATTCATGCAAATGATGATTTTCAACTGCACACTTACATAGACAGCTCAACCTGACAGTTCATCAAGTAACCTTTATTGTTGCATTGGAGTCGTGGTTCAGGGAACAAATTGGACTTTGGTTTTTAGGTTGTATATGTATGTTGAGCTCAAAATTATTTATTTTGAATAATTTTGACAGATTTAGATGTAAAGTTATTTTCAGCTTTATTAATTTTGAAAAAAATTCCATTTAAATTAGACTGGCAATGTATCTTTTTCTGTTCTCAACATTTCATCAAATTAATTTCTTGCCAACATTTTCAGTGGATCCCTGGTATTTGCTGTTTGCAAATACTTAAAACTACCTATTTTAATAGTTCAAAACAGCTAATATATCTTAGTATGCATTAATCTGCACAGTGGAAACCATCTTAACGTTACAGCAGAAACTAACAGTTTTCCTAATTCAGCTGATACAGCAGCTGAATCAGCAGCTGATTGGCTGCTGATTCAGCCAATCAGCACCACGGGAACTAAATGGTGCTCATGTATTGGCTGTATGCCTTTGTCAATCGGTAGAAAAATCTTTGACAGCAAAGAGGAAAATCTAACTTTTTTTAAGTAGTTGAACAACTTTTTAATGTTTCCACTGGTATTTTGAAAGCATATCTGTGACCCTGGAGGGGCTCCTTACCTTCATCTTAATATTTAGCTTCTCTCTATCAGATTAAGGTCCAGACTTTGGTGAGTCCTTTCCATAATGTCAATATTGCTGAGTATGAAGAAAATTGATGGTTAAATTGATTTAAACCTCAATTTATTAACTTTGAGTTTAACTGTACCAACTATCAACTTACAAATAAATTTACCAAACAAATTAAAAATGTGCTTAATGTTCAAGCAACAAATCAGAAATCTTAAATTCTTTTCTTTAAAAGGACACAAGAAAATCAAGTTCTTGTGATGGCAAGGAAAGTAAAAATTCACTGCCATTAAGTTCATATCATGCTTCAGTACTACATTTTTCAGATTTTAGTTTGAGTCTAAAGTTTTCCCACAGTGATCCATGTCTGCCCCCTGGAGCAGCTGCAGATGGCTGAGTGTTTCATGAATAAAACATGCCTTTAAGCTGAGACTGATGTGATCCGTCAGGTCAGTCAGACAGATCGAAAGAAAACACCTGCAACCTTGGGTTTGTCTTTGTTGGTTTTCCTATTTCTTTACAAGTGATCAGAAACAAACAGCATTTCACCAGACACCAGTCATCTTCTGACTGCTGAAACGGTTGCCAAGGACACGGTGAAAGTTGTCGGATTTTGGCATGTTTTCCCACCTGCGCACACAAGTCGAATCATGCTTTGTTATTCCTGTCCTCCCCCCTGGTTTTTTTTTTTTTTTTTTTTTTTTTTTTTATAGCTGTGAAGTGTTTGAAGGCGTCCGTCTTCCTGAGGTTTAAAGGTCCCCGGTCATTACAGCTTCAGCAGCGGTGGCTGGGGCAAAGGCTAGCTCTGCAGCTCGGCATGAGGAGAAGGCAGAGCCAGCTAACTGTCTGAAGTTATCACTATGCTCGAGTGTGCAGACAGAGCGCTCGGCTGGGACTTCATCTGCTTGGATACACAGGAGCCGTAATGGCAATGGGCTATTTTAAGGTGGAGGTTGGCAAAAAGGCCACCAACTGGAAAAAGAGGAGCGACAGGCATTGATCTGAGCAAACTGAAGCTATTCTGTGCTGCTCCTACATGCAAGACACACTTATTTCAAAAGGCTTTTGTGAGTTAGTTTCTCCATTTTCATTGATTATGTAAAGATATAGGATGCAAGAAGCTTTAAAATACAATATTTTATTTCAGAAAGATGGTTTGACCTTGGAAAAAACTAAAATCTTTAATTTGATCACAGTTCACTGGTATGGAAGCTCATTTCTGCCACTGATGTGTGATCTCATAGTTATTACTTGGCTAATAGAATATCAGGAAAGAAATTCTTCAAATTCATTAGAAAAATACTTTAGTAATCACAAAGGGAAATTATATCTTCCTATGACTCATATTTAATTTCCCTTTGGGTTCAATAAGGTATTTTTAATTTAAACTAATTCAAATTCTTCAAAGTGTTATTGTAGATATTGCAACGTAACCTAGAATTTAAGAAATTCTATTATTTTTCTTAAAGACTATACAAAACATATTCATTTCATGTTTTGCACAAAATCATTCTCAGATGATCAGACCTCAGTCTGGTCAAGTTGGCCTACTTTGAGCTCCTGTCAGGATGATCTGTTTTAGGGCTTCTAGTCACTTTAGATCCAAATAAGCTGCTGCTGGCCACGCCCCCAAACTCAATGTTTACACTCGCTTGTAAAAATGGCTGCAAACAGATGTGCAATTCTACCGCTGCACATATTTGAAACATTTTATTTATATGATTACTGGTAATTTTTAGAGATTTAAAGTTCATCTAACATTGATATTGTCCATTTCAAATATATGCATCATACATCAAAATGTAGGCATTGTTCTCATCTGTCACAGAGTGTATTCCTCACTGCACTACATCAAAGAGTTTTCAGTCAAATCCCCTCGAGTGTAAACCGTCCACTCAAACTTATTCACCGTTTAGTCTCCAAATGTGAAATTTTCCTTCAAAACCAAAACTGAAGGGTTTTTTTTCTCCTACATAGACACATTACTGACAGGAAATGTAGATGTGGTTACCAGAAGGTTCTGCTACTCACAGTTGCAGCTTTCTTCCAATCATGACTTTGTTTCCCTTGGCACCTAAGAAGCAACCCAGATGAAAATAAGTGAAAAAAAAAATAAAAAATACAGAAAACACAGGAAATACACAACAGCTAAATAAAATCCTTCAAACTGTAACAGCCAACTCATCTGCAAGCTTTTCTTTCAGATGTCCAGATTTTTAACTTTCCAGCTGGACGTGACTTTGTGCCTCTAGACTTTATCAAAATGAAAGCAGAGGCCTGTGGAGTCGGGTTTTCGCCTCGGTTCATCATTTCACCCTCCAAGTTTGATTGACTGCGACGTTAAACCTCTTTGATCTGTCGTCTATCAGAAAAATTGTCATCTTGTCAGCCGTAACCCTGGTATCAGAGAAGCTCCTGCGCTCATCTGTAAGGCTCAAACCAAAACCCATCAACAACAAAGGGAAAGGGAAATTGTTCAGGTATTGCAGCAGTATTGCAGCAAACGTTGCTCTTCAGGAGATTTTTCTTTCCATTCATTGTCTGGCCTTACATCTCTGCTTGACTCTCGTAGTCCAGTGTCCAGTATACTTTATTCTATTTCTGTTCTCTTGAAGAAAAAAACCCCACTGAAACGAAACTCAACTTTAAATTCACTTTGTGTGACAACTTTGTGTGCAAAGAATTATCAGATTTATTTATTATGCTTTATTCATTTGCATTCCACAAACCCAAAGTCAGGGAACTTAAGCTTGGTTTCAAAAACCCTCAGATTAAAGGATACCGATTAAGCTTTCTTTTAAACAGGTTAGCATGTGTCTATGGGTTTTACAAAACATGTTCATTACAATTTTGCACAAAATCATTCTCAGATATTGAGATTTCACCTGTTCAGTTTTGTCTATGTACCTTTCAGAGTGAGCCATTTTAGGCTCTGTCACTTTTATGCAAACAAGCTGCTGCTAGCCACACCTCCCGAGATGGAGACAATGGCTCCATGAAAGACCTCCAGTTTCTTGAGGTGACACCAACACATTGCCTGGCAATCTACAATTAACATCTACCCTGTCCCCAATTATTACCCCAGTTCCAACCATTTATACCACAATATTTCCCTACACAAGATGGCACCGCCACACTCAACAGTAGGAGGCAACAGAGGTTTCTCTACAAATACAAATTTAAAAAAACATTCATGTTCACTAAAGAAAAACAAAAAATCTCATGTGTTAAACTAATTTTCTCTGTGGTTTATCTCAATTTCAGTCTTTTTGTGTTCACTGTCCTTCACTGTGTTTGTATGAGTTCTGCTCTGAAATAGTACAGAGACAGAAAAGTTTGTTCTGCTACACAAAATTAAAACAAAAAATTCTTTACCCTCAGTTTTTTTTTTTTTTTTTTTAACACATGAAAAGAAACAACTTTAAAAAGAGAAAACATTAATGGCCAAAGGCATAAAGAAATGAAAGGATTAGAATAAAACAGTAGATTAAAAAAAAAAAGAAGGCATTATTAAAGCACTAGACTACAATCCTCCCTCTGAGTGAACAAACACCCACAGCAGCATCAGAAAGCCTACGGACGTCAGGGTGTATCACAGGCATTCATCACTTCCTTCTGCGTCGCTTTGTAGATAAACATAACAGAGAGTTATTACACAAGAGGAGATTTAAATCTCCAAAAAAGATCTCCTCTCTCCTTGTCGGCATCAATTCTATGCCAGAAATTCATTCACAACAAACACTATCTGGGAAAGACGAATGAGAAAAGTGTAAACATGATGGGGTGTTTGAGAAAAGAAAAAGTTTAAAAAGTTCTTCTGCCAACTGATTTTCTGCCCGTATTGGAAGAAGCAAACAAAAAGTTGGTGTCTTTGCATGCCCCTCTTTTCTCTTTTTGTATTTTCCTCCATTCGCAAAACTCAGGGGACAAAAATGACTGCCACGAAGACAGAGTTAAGACTGTTTGACCTTGATAACAAAACCTGCATTCCTAAATAAATATTCAGTGGCAGTGGAGTGATTCTGCACGCCTTTATTCCTGCGGATAGCACATTATGCACAAGGTGGATGTCACAAGTTTGGGCCAACTTAACGTCATACTGCAGAGGAGAACTTCTAGGAAGTAATTATGATTTATTGTTTGCAGATAACAGAAAATGTTGACATCTCAGTAAATGTAAAAGACCTCTAAGCTTTAGGTAATGTATTTGTCACATGTAGCAACATAAGTTAGAAACCAACAGATAAGTGCTGTTCTTACTGTACTTAGTGTTTAAAATTCCCTTAGTGTCATGCTGTGCAGGGTAGAAGATCAAAATGCAAAACGAGATGACTGTTGGTGAGCAGATGGCATGCATAAATATCCTGAATAAATAAAATGTGCAGCAGAAAATGCAAAAATCCCCAAAAATAAAACCAACCACCAAAAACAAAAAATCCAGCAAAAAGAGGATAGGAAAAACACAAACCCACTGTGGATGAACAGAGGAAGATGCATGCTAGCAGAATTGATTAGGTGAGTGGAAACAGATGAGTAATCAGTGACAGGTGAGAGCATAGGTAACAAACGACAGGAGTGGACAAAGAGGACCAAACCCCTAAAACAGACTGGAGCCAGAACAAGAAAGAAAACATGATGCATGCAGCACTTTTCAAAAGTCATTTGAACTTCTTCCCATTTCAAAGTATTACAGACACAAAGCTTCAATTTATTTTATAGGGATTCTAAATCATGATGCATGTCTTTCAAAGTTTCTTTTACAAATAAAAATATGTGAAGTAGATTTGTATTCAGTCCTCCTGAGTCAATAGTTTGTACAGTAGAACTACCTTTTTTCTGCAGTTACAGCCACAGGTCCTTTTACATTATCTTCAGTGTTGCCAGAATGGGTTTTTGAAAATGCTGGGATGGAAAAATCAGCTTTGGGCGTACTGTTGAAACTTGACCTGCTTCTCAAAACATTTGATGAGTTTTTAGAAAGTGCTCACAGGAAAATTCTACTGAAATAGCTGTCATTGTCTGACAGAAAACATTTTTTAAAATGCCATGTCCTTACACTTTTTTTCTTATTTTATTTATTTTGAAAGGTCTAGTATTTGTCACAGGTGAAATAATCGATGACCGTCAGTCACCGGTTGGTCAAGTGTCCCTGTGTAGTGTTGTAAAACAGAAATCCCAGTCCAACTTTGCACATCTGGAGAATGTTTGTCCCTTTCTCTTTGAAAAATTGCTCAAGCTCAATCGGACTGAATGGACGTTGTCTGTGAATATCAAGTCTTGTCACAGACTCAATTATATTCAGGTTTTTGACATTTTTGGGCTCTTTGATGTTTTGGCTGCATTTGTCTTGGGGAGATGGTAAACATCTGCCTCAGTGTCAAGTCATGATGATGATGCTGCCACTACTATGGTTTACTGTGCTGTGTTTTAGGATTGATGAGAAGTGTTAGTTTTCTGCTCACATGTGTGGTTTTGGATGTTAAGTTTCAGTCTAATCTGACCAAACCACCTTCCATGTTTGCATAAATAAATACATATCTATTGTTTTTGTTGTTTTCCTTGTTGGATTCATTCCAAACACATAATCAAAATGGCAAACAGTCTATTCACTGGGAAAAAAAACAAAAACAAAACAAAACAAAAAAAATATATTATTTTCATCTCAATGACCTGCTTAATTGAAACAGCCAACAAAATGCCTGCTGCTTTAGTAAAACAACTTAGTTGTAGTTTCCTAATAACTTTACCAACTTAACTTATTAAACACGGTTTAACAAATGTTACCAAATTACAGGAATGGAAGGCCTGCATGTATGTCATTGAAATAATTAACATTTATTGCAGCCCAAGATCTTCAATATATGCATATTGCGTCAAGTGATAAACATTTACATTGACATTTGTAATCTTTGCATACATAGTAATTTATGCACAGTCTTTTTGTACAAAATGTATACTCTTTAATTTCCATTTTTTGTCTAGTTTAATCTGTTCATTCAGTATGTTACTGACTTCTGAAATGTCACTTTGTAAAGCAGAGCTCTTTTTATTGTACCTAATGAACTACTTTGTGTTGTATCAGTATGTGTAGTATAGACATGTGTATCCTGATACTATGTGATCAAGTGAATGCTTCTCAAAACTTCAGGAAAGTAAACTCAGCACATAAAATATGTAGAACTAAGTTCATATTGTACAATGAATTAGATTAAGAGCAGACTGCAAAGGGCTGTTTGGCTTGAACACTTAAGGGAAAAGTAATTCTAAACGATAAATCTCATTTGCTCTGCTGCTATACCTTACAGGTGCATAATTAAAACATTTGTTTTCTCATATCTGCTCACGCAGGCAAGAGAAACTCATGAGTGTGGTATTACCTAAGTGGAAGTAAGTGAGAGCTTTACCAGCTTATCTACAGCAAGTTCACACTTTTGTTTGTTTTTAATCAATACAAGTAAATCACCTCTTAATTTATCAGAAACACAAAAAGTTTGGAACAAACTTTGCTGCTCTTCTTTTAAGAAGAGTATAATTCAATGAATAAAGTTAATAATTGCTAACCTATTTATTTTTTAGAAACATTTTGGATATGTGTATCTCACCAATCCCATGATATGCATGTCTGTAAATATCTACTTATGAAGATTCACTCGTGTTTGAACACCAAAAAGGGAAGAGAAATATATTTGTCCTGCATTACTGACTGTAATTAACACCAAAACAAACAATACAACATTACAGCAAATTAGGGTAACACCTCCTTTGAGGCAAAGTAGCAGTTCCTTAAGAAGAGTTTATAGTTGATCAAACTAATAGCCATGAATATTTAAGCCTAAACCTGCTCAGATTTAATTTAGCAGTTTTTCTAGCTATAACAGCAAATCAAATTCATATTAGAATTTGATTCAAATTCTAGTTTGAATCAAATTTAAACTAGAATTTGAATTTTAGTTTGAATTCAAACTAGATACGTTGTCTAAAGAGCTTCTCAGTGTCCAGTGTCTGTTAAGTATCAAGTCAAAGTGAATGAACCCAGCATTAACTGATAGTCAAGATAACATATTTAATGAAAAGTAAACAGCTACAAAACTATTGACAACTCATAGTCAAGCTAACAGCTGTTCAAGCTAACAACCATTAAAATCAAGCTTACATTGACCAAGACATACATAACCTCGAGTTAAAGCTTCTAGCTATCCAAGCTACAATGTAATTTTATTTTCTTGCTTTGGAATTAGGCCCTATTAACTTCAACTGATTTGAAAAGGAGTAGAGTAACTTCATCTCCTTCAGCTTAGGCAGCATAACTAAAATGGACAAAACTCAGATTGCTAGGAAACTCTAGTCATTTTTGATCAACAATTCTTACAGAATAACTACGGTTAGTCACTAATGATCAGTTGATGTAAATTAATTAACACTGCTCCTTTTACTGCTTCTCAAAAAGTCTCTGGCTAAAGTTAGATCACATCCTTTAATCTGTAATCATAATTGGCCTTTAGACAGATCATGATGTGCTGCATTGAACATCCCAAAAACGCAGTCACCTCTCAAATCACACAAATCTAAGGACATTCAGGAGGTGTGAGCTGTTGTTAAGAAAGGTACAGCTGAATGCATTACACCTTCACTTCATATTATTTCACCTGTAGCATAACACTCACCTGGGAACCTGTAATTCTCATTTCCAGTAACTAGGCAAGGAAGGTTGACAGAGAAGATAGATTCAATGCTCCCTAAGGAAATTTGTCACAGACACATCCAGCCTTTAAATTAATATGAAAATACAAAGCGACACCACCTTTATTGCCCGCTGACTCACATGCTGCTGTTTTACCATCGTCCATCCGTCAATATACACAGAACAACAAGTTTTTCATTGCAGTAACTGCACTCAGAGGAAGGGTAGTGCTTTCTATTGTCTTCAGGCAAACAAGAGGTGGCAATGAGGGATTGTTCGGCAGGGATTGATGCAAGTTTTAGGAGCATGAACTGATGATTTATGTAATGTAAGAGGAAGTATACCACACTCAGCCTGTGAAAGCAAATCACATCTTTTGTTCTGATGTGACATGATGATAAAGACAGATGGAACCATACCTTGGCTCTTTTTTGACTAAAAAAGTACTTTATAGTCTCCTTGGCAGCCTAGATATGTCATAAAATGGCAAAGCTGCTCTGGCTTGATGAAGATACATAATTACCCAATATCCACCATGGTTAGTCGCTGCTCTACAATGGAACAACAAAGACACTTCAACTTAAAACATTAGGTTTATGTCAAACTGTGGACTTGATGCTATTTTTACTGTTTTATGAAATTTGTGTATATGATCAAATACTGTACCCAATTACTATTGCTGACTCAAGCTGCTGTGTGAGTCAACAACAATTAAACTGTAGACTGTTCAGATCTCTAGGAATGTATATTTAATTAACTCGCCATTTTCAATTTTAGTGTTTGAACAACAACAAAAAAAAAAACATTTATTCGGTAACACTTTATTTGAAGGGGGTTGAATAAGACTG